>NW_023618504.1:0-38339 GCF_015220745.1 Sebastes umbrosus | reverse complement strand
GAACGACATGGAGGAGTGACATATAGGATCGACATGCAGGAGTGACATGGAGGAGTGACATGGAAGAGTAACATGGAGGAGTGACATGGAGGAATTACATGGAGGAGTCACAGGAAGGAGGGACATGGGAAGGAGGGACTCCTCCATGTTGTTCCTCCATGTCAATCCTCCATGTCGATCCTCCATGTCACTGCTCCATGTCACTCCTCCATTTCGATTGTCCATGTCGTTCATCCTTACTCCTCCATGTTACTCTTCCAAGTATCAAATCTTCATTCTGAGCTCAATTCTATGCAAAACTCTTGTTTTAATCACTAAACTCGCTTAATATGTCTTTCTCATCCAAAACCACTCAGGAACGCATTTCTCCTCAAGAAACACTGAAAAGTTCATTTATATGAAAATGATGTGATTTCATCAGAAAATCAATCTCTTATATTGGAATCATACAAAACAAGGCAGAATATGAAAAGAATCATTGTTTTCTCAAACTTTACATTAGAATTCGCTTCCCATCATTAAATCTTCATTCTGAGCTCAATTCTATGCAAAACTCTTGTTTTCATCACTAAATTCAGTTAATATCGCTTTCTCTCAAAAAAAACACACAGAAAAGCATTTCTCCTCAAGAAACACTGAAAAGTGCATTTATATGAAATTTTTACATGGAATTGAGGTCAGTGTGAAGGTTTGATGCAGAAAGGCCAACTATTATTTAAAACAATTGTAAAAAATATATTCCCTTTCATTTTCATCCTGTTTTGTATGTTTCCAATAAAAGAGATTTCTTTTGTGAAGAAATCACATCATTTTCATATAAATGCATTTTTCAGTGTTTCTTGAGGAGAAATGCTTTTCTGTGTGGTTTATTGGAGAGAAAGAGATATTAACTGATTTTAGTGATGAAAACAAGAGTTTTGCATAGAATTGAGCTCAGAATGAAGATTTGATACTTGGAAGTGAATTCTAATGTCAGATTTGAGAAAACAATGTTTCTTTTCATATTCTGTCTCTTTTTTGTATGTTTCCAGTATAACAGATGTGTTTCTGTAAATAAATCACATATTCTTCATGTAAATGCACGTTTCAGTGTTTCTTGAGGAGAAATGCGTTCCTGAGTGGTTTTGGGTGAGAAAGACATATTAAGCGAGTTAGTGATGAAAACTAACGTTTTACATGGAATTCAGCTCAGACTGACAGTTTGATGCCTGGAGTCCAAAACTATCATTTTAGATTTTGGAAAACTGTGTTCCCTTTCATATTTATCCTTTTTTGTGTGTTTCCAATGCAAGAAATGTTTTTCTGTGAAGAAATTTCACATTTTTCATATGAATCCACTTTTCAGTGTTTCTTGAGGAGAAATGCATTCTTTGGCTTAGTGATGAAAACTAGAGTTGTACATTGTGATCGTACATTTCAAAACAGGTTACAATTACATTGTAAAAGAATAAACATGAAATATATAAAACATATTTCCACATCCACATAGTTATATCAATTTAAAATGAATTAAAGCCGCAAGCGCATTTCGCGGGTTATAGCCTTTATCGCTCAAAGATAGTGGTCGATTTGAATGAAACTTTCAGCGGATGTTTCAACTACTCTTGTGAACATATGCTGCAAGTTTGGAGATGATGGGCCAAAGGCTTAGGTCTATTGATGTGCTGAGCCCGCCCCTTAAAAATTAATTGGTCAATATCTTCACAACACAATAACATATCAACAAACTTTATGCAACCTTTGATGAGCCTGGTCCAATAATGATTCGCAGAAAATATGCCAGCAATCAGACCTACGGTTTAGGAGGAGATGTCAAAAATGTGTTTTTCAAAAAATTCAACATGGCGGAAAATTTAGTCGGTGGACTTTCGTGGTCCAAGAGACTTTTTTGTAGATCACATTCAGCAGCACATGTCTGTCAAACATATACATAACATATCAACAAGCTTAATGCAACTTTTGATGAGCCTGGTCCAATAATGATTCGCAGAAAATATTCCAGCAATCGGACCTACGGTTTAGGAGGAGATGTCAAAAATCTGTTTTTCAAAAAATCCAATATGGCGGAAAATCTAGTTAGGCGGACGTTAGTGGTCTGAGCAGCTTTTTTGTAGATCACACGGAGCTAGACATGTGTGTCGAGTTTCACGTCAATCAAACTTACGGTGTGTGGGGCATGGCCTTTTCAAAATCGCGTGTTTGGGCGTTAATTACAGCGCCATCATGTGGCCGATTGGGGTCATAGTTCTTGAGAAGCAGCTGCACATCATTCCAGTTCCTATGCCAAGTTTCATGTTTCCATCTCATTCCAGCTCACGGCAAATTGCGCTTATTCGGCAGACAACGAATAATAATTAAAGCTGCAAGCAGCGATGATCGGGCCCTCGCCCACGCGCGCACGTCGGGGCACGTACATGTCTTCAGGGCAAGACTCTTATAATACATGTCAAATTTGGGGAAGATTGGACAATGTACAGCCAATTTACAACAACTTCCTGTTTCCTGTAGGGGGCGCTATGACTATAATACCACATATATGTCTTCAGGCCTGGTCCATTATCCAGCTTGTGAAGTTTGGAGCAGATTGGACTTAGTCAAGTAACAACAGCCTCCTGTTTTTTGGCGAAGAAGCTTTTTCGCCGCCACGCCACGGCAACATGGTTCGATAACTTTTTGATCTTTTGATAACTTTTCATCCCAAAGGTCTTAAGATACTACTGACCAAGTTTCAGGTAGATGTGATTAATTTCTGAGGCAGAGTACATCAATGTGTAAAACATGATATTTCCTGTTACCACTAGGTGGCGCTATGACCGCGAGCCAAAATTTGCATATGGATGGTGTCAGAGAGGAACTTTTATCAGGCATGAGAAATTTGGAGCAGATTGGTTAATGTACGACAAAGTTACAACAACTTCCTGTTTCTTGGCGAAGAAGCTTTTTCGCCGCCACGCCACGGCAACATGGTTCGATAACTTTTTGATCTTTTGATAAGTTTTCATCCCAAAGGTCTTAAGATACTACTGACCAAGTTTCAGGTAGATGTGATTAATTTCTGAGGCAGAGTACATCAATGTGTAAAACATGATATTTCCTGTTACCACTAGGTGGCGCTATGACCGCGAGCCAAAATTTGCATATGGATGGTGTCAGAGAGGGACTTTTATCAGGCATGAGAAATTTGGAGCATATAGGTTAATGTACGACAAAGTTACAACAACTTCCTGTTTCTTGGCGAAAGGCGCTTTTTCGCCGCCACGCCACGGCAACATAGTTCGATAACTTTTTGATCTTTGAGTAACTTTTCATCCCAAAGGTCTTAAGATACTACTGACCAAATTTGAAGTTGATCGGGTTAAATCACTAGGAGGAGTTCGTTAAAGTACAGCGCCTGGATATGGAGAAAAACGCCATAAAATCCAATATGGCCGAATTCCGGTTGGGTTTACGGTATACCTCCAAGAGGGTTTTATTTACGTCTCATCATGGTACACTGACAACGAGGAGGTACATTCTGGAGGGACATGGTGGAGCGACATTCTGGAGTGACATGGAGGAGCGACATTCTGGAGTGACATGGAGGAGCTACATAGAGGATCGACATGGAGGAGCAACATGGTGGATCGACAAGGAGGAGTGACATGGAGGAGTGACATGGTAGAGATGGAGGGGTGACATGGAGGAGAGACATAGAAGATTGACATGGAGGATCGACATGGAGGAGTGACATTCTGGAGTTAAATCTGGATTGAAATTCTGGAGTGACATGGAGTAGTGACATTCTGGAGTGACATGGTGGAGTGATATGGATGAGCAAGGAGGAGCGACATGGAGGATCGACAAGTGTCGACATGGAAGACATGGAGGAGTGACATGGAGGATCGATATTGAGCAGTGACATGGAGGAGTGACAAAGAGGAGCGACATGAAGGGTCTACATGGAGGAGCTACATAGAGGAGGTACATGGGGGAGTGACATGGAAGACATGGATGAGTGACATGGAGGAGTGACAAGGAGGAGCGACATGAAGGAGTAACAAGGAGGAGCGACATGGAGGATCGACATGGAGCGACATCGAGCAGTGACTTTGAAGTGTGACATGGAGGAGTGACATTGAGGATCAACATGGAGGAGTGACATGGAGGAGCGACATGGTGGAGCGACATGGAGGATCGACATGGAGGAGTGACATGGAGAATCAACATGGAGGAGTGACATGGAGGAGCGACATGGATGATCAACATGGAGGAGTGACATGGAGGAGTGATATGGAAGACAGGGAGGAGTGACAAGGAGGAGGAATATGGAGGAGTGACATTCTGGAGTGACTTTCAGGAGGGACATTCTGGAGTGACATGGAGGTAACGACATTGAGTAGTGACATGGAGCAGTGATAAGGAGGAGCGACACAGAGGAGTGACATGGAGGAGCGACATGGAGGATTGACATAGAGGAGTAACACGAAGGATCTACATGGAGGAGGTACATGGGGGAGTGACATGGAAGACATGGAGGAGTGACATGGAGCAGTGACAAGGAGGAGTGACATCAAAGTTCTACTTGGAGGAGCGACATGGTGGAGTGACATGGAGGAGTGACATGTAGGATTGACGTGGAGGAGTTACATGGAGGAGTGACGTGGAAGACAGGGAGCAGTGACACGGAGGAGTGACATCAAAGTTCTACTTGGAGGAGCGACATGGTGGAGTGACATGGAGGAGTGACATGTAGGATTGACGTGGAGGAGTTACATGGAGGAGTGACGTGGAAGACAGGGAGGAATGACATGGAGGAGCGAAATAGAGGATCGACATGGAGCAGTGACATGGAGGAGGGATCTGGAGGAGTAGCATTCTGGAGCGACATTCTGGAGTGACATGGCAGAGTGACATGGAGGAGAGACATGGAGGATCGACATGGAGGAGTGACATGTAGCATTGACATGGAGGAGTTACATAGAGGAGTGATATGGAGGAGCAAGGAGGAGCGACATGTAGGATAAACATGGGGGAGTGACTAGGAGGAGCGACATTCTGGAGTGACATGGAGGAGTGAAATGGAGGAGCGAAATGGAGGATCGAGATGGAGGAGTGACATGGAGTAGAAACATAGAAGAGTTAAATGGAGGAGCTACATAAGGAGCAACATCACGGAGCGATTTGGAGGACTGACATGGAGGAATGACATTCTGGAGGGACAAGGAGGAGCGACATTGTGGAATGACATGGAGGAGCGACATTCTGGAGTGACATGGAGGAGCAACCTTCTGTAGTGACATTGAGGAGCGACATGGGGGATTGACATGGAGTAGTAACATGAAGGATCTAGATGGCGGAGCGACATTGAGGAGGTACATGAGAGAGTGACATGGAAGACATGGAGGAGTGACATGGAGTAGCAACATGGAGGATCAACATGGACGATCGACGATCGATATGGAGCAGTGACATGGAGGAGTGACAAGAATGAGCCACATGAAGGAGTAACAAGGAGGAGCGACATGGAGGAGTGATATAGAGGAGGGACATGGAGGAGTGACATGGAGGAGTGACATAGGAGACGGAGGAGTTACATGTAGGAGCGAAATGTAGGTGTTAAATTGAACATTGACATGGAGGAGTGATATTAAGTAGGGATATGGAGGAATTACATTCTAGAGTGACATTCTGGATGAATATTCCGGAGTTACGTGGAGGAGTGATATGGAGGATGGACATATACGATTGACATGGAGGAGGTACATGGAGGAGTTACATTCTGGAGTTAAATTCTGGAGTGACTTCTGGAGTGACATGGAGGAGCAACATTCTAGAGTGACATGGAGGAGTGATATGGATGAGCAATTAGGGGCGACATGGAGGAGCGACATGGAGCAATGACATGGAGGATTGACATGGAAGAGGGACATGGAGGACTGACATTCTGGAGTTATATTCTGGAGGGACATTCTGGACTGACATGAAGGAGTGACATGGAGGATGGACATAGAGGATTGACATGGAGGAGGGACATGGAGGAGTGACATTCTGGAGTTAAATTCTGTAGTGAAATTCTGGAATGGCATGGAGGAGCAACATTCTAGAGCGACATGGAGGAGTAACAAGGAGGAGCAACATGGAGGATCGACATGGAGGAGCGACATTGAGCAGTCACATGGAGGATTGACGAGGATGACTGACATGGAGGATCAACAGGGAGTAGTGACAAGGAGGAGTGACATGAAGAAGTAAAAAGGAGGATCGACATGGAGGAGCCACATGAAGGAGTAACAAGGAGTAGTGACATGGATGACTGACATGGGTGATAGACATGGAGGAGTGACATGGAGGATCGACATGGAAGATTGACATGGAGGACGCACATGGAATAGTGACATGCTTGACATGGAAGATCGACATGGAAGATCAACATGGAGGAGCGACGCTGAGGAGCAACATTGAGGAGCGACATGGAGGACTGACATGGAGGATCGACAATTAGGACTGACATGGAGGATTGACATGGAGAAAGGACATGGAGGAGTGACATTCTGGAGTTAAATTCTGGAGTGACATTCTGGAAAAGAATTGAGGAGGGACATGGAGGAGTGACATTCTGGAGTTAAATTTTGGAATGACATTCTGGAGTGACATGGAGGAGCGACATGGAGGAGTGAAATGGAGGAATAACATGGAGGATCAACATGGAAGATTGACATGGAGGATCAACATGGAGGAGTGACATGGAGGACTGATATGGAGGATTGACATGGAGGAGTGACAAGGAGGAGCAACATGAAGGAGTAACAAGGAGGAGCGACATGGAGGATCGACATGGAGGATCGACTTGGAGGAGCGACATGGAGGAATGACATGGAAGACAGTTAGGAGTGACATGGAGGAGCGACATTCTGGACTGACATTCTGGAGTGACATTGATGAGACATATGGAGGATTGACATAGAGGAGTAACATGAAGGATCTACACGGAGGAGCTACATGGAGGAGGTACATAGGGGAGTGACATGGAAGACATGGAGGAGTGAAATGGAGGTGCAACATGGAAGATCGACTTGGAGGATCGACATGGAGCAGTTACATGGAGGATCGACATGGAGGATCGACTTGGAGGATCGACATGGTGGAGGGACATTGAAGACAGGGAGGAGTGACATGGAGGGGCGACATGGAGGTGTGAAATAGAGGATCAACTTGGAGGAGTGACATGGAGGAGGTTTATGGAGGTATCGACATTGAGGAGTGACAAGGAGGAGTTATATGGAGGATCTACATAGAGGATTGACATGGAGGAGTGACATTCTGGAGTTAAATTCTGGAGTGACATTCTGGAGTGACATGGAGGAGCAACATTCTTGGGTGACATGGAGGAGTGATATGGACGAGCAGGGAAGAGCAACATGGAGGACCGACACGGATGAGGTACATGGGGGAGTGACATGGAAGACATGGAGGAGTGACATGGTGGAGCAACATGTAGGATCAAAATGGAGGATCAACATGGAGAAGTGACATGGAGGAGTGACAAGGAGGAGTGACATGGAGGAGTCACAAGGAGGAGTGACAAGGAGGAAATATATGGAGGAGCGACATCGAGCAGTGACATGGAAGTGTGACATGGAGGATCAACATGGAGGATCGACATGTAGGATTGACATGGATGAGCGACATGGCGAAGTGACGTGGAAGACAGGGAGGAGTGACATGGAGGAGTGATATAGAGGAGGGACATGGAGGAGTGACATGGAGGAGTGACATTCTGGAGGGACTTTCTGGAGTGACATGGAGGAGCAACATGGAGGAGGGACATGGAGGAGTAACATTCTGGAGTTAAATTCTGGAGAGACATTCTGGATTGACATGGAGGAGCGACATAGTGGAGTGATTTGGAGGATCAAAGAGGAGTGACATGGAGGATCGACATGTGTCGACATGGAAGACCGAAATTGATTAGTGACTTGGAGGAGTAACAAAGAGGAGCGACATGGAGGAGTTACATGGAGGAGTGACATTTTGGAGGGACATTCTAGAGGGAGATTCTGGAGTGACATGGAGGAGCGACATTCTGGAGTGACATTCTGGAGTGACATTGATGAGAGATATGGAGGTTTGATATAGAAGAGTAACATGAAGGATCTAAATGGAGGAGCTACATGTAGGAGGTACATGGGGGAGTGACATGGAAGACATGGAAGAGTGACATGGTGTAGCAACATGGAGGATCGACATGGAGGAGCGACATCGAGCAGTGACATGGAAGTGTGACATGGACAAGTGAGATGGAGGATCGACATGGAGGAGTGACATGGAGGAGTGACATTCTGGAGTTAAATCTTGAGTGATATTCTGGAGTGACATCAGGAGCGACATTCTGGAGTGACATGGAGGAGCGACATGGTGGAGTGATATGGATGAGCAAGGAGGAGCGACATGGAGGATCGACAAGTGTCGACATGGAAGACATGGAGGAGTGACATGGAGGATCGATATTGAGCAGTGACATGGAGGAGTGACAAAGAGGAGCGACATGAAGGGTCTACATGGAGGAGCTACATAGAGGAGGTACATGGGGGAGTGACATGGAAGACATGGATGAGTGACATGGAGGAGTGACAAGGAGGAGAGACATGAAGGAGTAACAAGGAGGAGCGACATGGAGGATCGACATGGAGCGACATCGAGCAGTGACTTTGAAGTGTGACATGGAGGAGTGACATTGAGGATCAACATGGAGGAGTGACATGGAGGAGCGACATGGTGGAGCGACATGGAGGATTGACATGGAGGAGTGACATGGAGAATCAACATGGAGGAGTGACATGGAGGAGCGACATGGATGATCAACATGGAGGAGTGACATGGAGGAGTGATATGGAAGACAGGGAGGAGTGACAAGGAGGAGGAATATGGAGGAGTGACATTCTGGAGTGACTTTCAGGAGGGACATTCTGGAGTGACATGGAGGTAACGACATTGAGTAGTGACATGTAGCAGTGATAAGGAGGAGCGACACAGAGGAGTGACATGGAGGAGCGACATGGAGGATTGACATAGAGGAGTAACACGAAGGATCTACATGGAGGAGGTACATGGGGGAGTGACATGGAAGACATGGAGGAGTGACATGGAGCAGTGACACGGAGGAGTGACATCAAAGTTCTACTTGGAGGAGCGACATGGTGGAGTGACATGGAGGAGTGACATGTAGGATTGACGTGGAGGAGTTACATGGAGGAGTGACGTGGAAGACAGGGAGCAGTGACACGGAGGAGTGACATCAAAGTTCTACTTGGAGGAGCGACATGGTGGAGTGACATGGAGGAGTGACATGTAGGATTGACGTGGAGGAGTTACATGGAGGAGTGACGTGGAAGACAGGGAGGAATGACATGGAGGAGCGAAATAGAGGATCGACATGGAGCAGTGACATGGAGGAGGGATCTGGAGGAGTAGCATTCTGGAACGACATTCTGGAGTGACATGGCAGAGTGACATGGAGGAGAGACATGGAGGATCGACATGGAGGAGTGACATGTAGCATTGACATGGAGGAGTTACATAGAGGAGTGATATGGAGGAGCAAGGAGGAGCGACATGTAGGATTAACATGGGGGAGTGACTAGGAGGAGCGACATTCTGGAGTGACATGGAGGAGTGAAATGGAGGAGCGAAATGGAGGATCGAGATGGAGGAGTGACATGGAGGAGAAACATAGAAGAGTTAAATGGAGGAGCTACATAAGGAGCAACATCACGGGGCGATTTGGAGGACTGACATGGAGGAATGACATTCTGGAGGGACAAGGAGGAGCGACATTGTGGAATGACATGGAGGAGCGACATTCTGGAGTGACATGGAGGAGCAACCTTCTGTAGTGACATTGAGGAGCGACATGGGGGATTGACATGGAGTAGTAACATGAAGGATCTAGATGGCGGAGCGACATTGAGGAGGTACATGAGAGAGTGACATGGAAGACATGGAGGAGTGACATGGAGTAGCAACATGGAGGATCAACATGGACGATCGACGATCGATATGGAGCAGTGACATGGAGGAGTGACAAGAATGAGCCACATGAAGGAGTAACAAGGAGGAGCAACATGGAGGAGTGATATAGAGGAGGGACATGGAGGAGTGACATGGAGGAGTGACATAGGAGACGGAGGAGTTACATGTAGGAGCGAAATGTAGGTGTTAAATTGAACATTGACATGGAGGAGTGATATTAAGTAGGGATATGGAGGAATTACATTCTAGAGTGACATTCTGGATGAATATTCCGGAGTTACGTGGAGGAGTGATATGGAGGATGGACATATACGATTGACATGGAGGAGGTACATGGAGGAGTTACATTCTGGAGTTAAATTCGGGAGTGACTTCTGGAGTGACATGGAGGAGCAACATTCTAGAGTGACATGGAGGAGTGATATGGATGAGCAATTAGGGGCGACATGGAGGAGCGACATGGAGCAATGACATGGAGGATTGACATGGAAGAGGGACATGGAGGACTGACATTCTGGAGTTATATTCTGGAGGGACATTCTGGACTGACATGAAGGAGTGACTTGGAGGATGGACATAGAGGATTGACATGGAGGATCGACATGGAGGAGCCACATGAAGGAGTAACAAGGAGTAGTGAAATGGATGACTGACATGGGTGATAGACATGGAGGAGTGACATGGAGGATCGACATGGAAGATTGACATGGAGGACGCACATGGAATAGTGACATGCTTGACATGGAAGATCGACATGGAAGATCGACATGGAGGAGCGACGCTGAGGAGCAACATTGAGGAGCGACATGGAGGACTGACATGGAGGATCGACAATTAGGACTGACCTGGAGGATTGACATGGAGAAAGGACATGGAGGAGTGACATTCTGGAGTTAAATTCTGGAGTGACATTCTGGAAAAGAATTGAGGAGGGACATGGAGGAGTGACATTCTGGAGTTAAATTTTGGAATGACATTCTGGAGTGACATGGAGGAGCGACATGGAGGAGTGAAATGGAGGAATAACATGGAGGATCAACATGGAAGATTGACATGGAGGATCAACATGGAGGAGTGACATGGAGGACTGATATGGAGGATTGACATGGAGGAGTGACAAGGAGGAGCAACATGAAGGAGTAACAAGGAGGAGCGACATGGAGGATCGACATGGAGGATCGACTTGGAGGAGCGACATGGAGGAATGACATGGAAGACAGTTAGGAGTGACATGGAGGAGCGACATTCTGGACTGACATTCTGGAGTGACATTGATGAGACATATGGAGGATTGACATAGAGGAGTAACATGAAGGATCTACACGGAGGAGCTACATGGAGGAGGTACATAGGGGAGTGACATGGAAGACATGGAGGAGTGAAATGGAGGTGCAACATGGAAGATCGACTTGGAGGATCGACATGGAGCAGTTACATGGAGGATCGACATGGAGGATCGACTTGGAGGATCGACATGGTGGAGGGACATTGAAGACAGGGAGGAGTGACATGGAGGGGCGACATGGAGGTGTGAAATAGAGGATCAACTTGGAGGAGTGACATGGAGGAGGTTTATGGAGGTATCGACATTGAGGAGTGACAAGGAGGAGTTATATGGAGGATCTACATAGAGGATTGACATGGAGGAGTGACATTCTGGAGTTAAATTCTGGAGTGACATTCTGGAGTGACATGGAGGAGCAACATTCTTGGGTGACATGGAGGAGTGATATGGACGAGCAGGGAAGAGCAACATGGAGGACCGACACGGATGAGGTACATGGGGGAGTGACATGGAAGACATGGAGGAGTGACATGGTGGAGCAACATGTAGGATCAAAATGGAGGATCAACATGGAGAAGTGACATGGAGGAGTGACAAGGAGGAGTGACATGGAGGAGTCACAAGGAGGAGTGACAAGGAGGAAATATATGGAGGAGCGACATCGAGCAGTGACATGGAAGTGTGACATGGAGGATCAACATGGAGGATCGACATGTAGGATTGACATGGATGAGCGACATGGCGAAGTGACGTGGAAGACAGGGAGGAGTGACATGGAGGAGTGATATAGAGGAGGGACATGGAGGAGTGACATGGAGGAGTGACATTCTGGAGGGACTTTCTGGAGTGACATGGAGGAGCAACATGGAGGAGGGACATGGAGGAGTAACATTCTGGAGTTAAATTCTGGAGAGACATTCTGGATTGACATGGAGGAGCGACATAGTGGAGTGATTTGGAGGATCAAAGAGGAGTGACATGGAGGATCGACATGTGTCGACATGGAAGACCGAAATTGATTAGTGACTTGGAGGAGTAACAAAGAGGAGCGACATGGAGGAGTTACATGGAGGAGTGACATTTTGGAGGGACATTCTAGAGGGAGATTCTGGAGTGACATGGAGGAGCGACATTCTGGAGTGACATTCTGGAGTGACATTGATGAGAGATATGGAGGTTTGATATAGAAGAGTAACATGAAGGATCTAAATGGAGGAGCTACATGTAGGAGGTACATGGGGGAGTGACATGGAAGACATGGAAGAGTGACATGGTGTAGCAACATGGAGGATCGACATGGAGGAGCGACATCGAGCAGTGACATGGAAGTGTGACATGGACAAGTGAGATGGAGGATCGATATGGAGGAGTGACATGGAGGAGTGACATTCTGGAGTTAAATCTTGAGTGATATTCTGGAGTGACATCAGGAGCGACATTCTGGAGTGACATGGAGGAGCGACATGGTGGAGTGATATGGAGGAGCAATGAGGAGCCATAGGGAGGATCGACATGTGTCGACATGGAAGACATGGAAGAGTGACATGGAGGATCGACATGGAGGAGTTACATGGAAGACAGGGAGAAGTTACCGAGGGGCGACATGGAGGTCTGAAATAGCGGATCGACATGGAGGAGGTATATGGAGGAGTGAAATTCTGGAGTGACTTTCTGGAGGGACATTCTGTAGTGACATGGAGGTATCGACATGGAGGAGTGACAAGGAGGAGTGATATGGAGGATTAACATAGAGGATTGACATGGAGGAGGGACATGGAGGAGTGATGTTCTGGAATTAAATTCTGGAGAACCATTCTGGAGTGACATGGAGGAGCAGCATTCTGGGGTGACATGGAGGAGATACATGGAGGAGTGATATGGAGGAGCAGGGATGAGAGACCTAGAGGATCGACATGGAATAGTCACATGGAGGAGCAAAATGGATGAGTGACATGGAACACATGGTGGAGTGACATTGAGGATCGACATTGAGGATCGAAATGGAGGATTTACATGAAACAGTGACATGGAGGAGTGAAATGGAAGTGTGACATGGGTTAGTGTTAGGTGACATGGAGGAGCTCCATGGCGGATTGACATGGAGGAGAGACATGGCGGAGTGACATGGAGGAGTAACATGGAGGATTGACGTGGAAGACAGGAGTGACATGGAGGAGGGAAATAGAGGATCAACATGGAGGAGTGGCATTCTGGAGTGACATTCTTGAGGTACATTCTGGAGTGACATGGAGGAGCGACATGGAGGAGGAACATGGAGGAGTAACATTCTGGAGTTAAATTCTGGAGTGACATTTTGGAGTGACATGGAGGAGCGACATTCTGGAAGGACATGGAGGAGCGACCTAGAAGATCGACATGGAGGAGTAATATGTTGGATCCACATGGAGGAATGACATGGAGGATCGACATGGAGGAGCGACATTGAGGATCGACAATGAGGAGCGACATTGAGGAGCTACAAGAAGGAGCGACATCACGGAGCGACATGGAAGTCTGACAACGAATGGGTACATTCTGGAGGTACAGGGTGGAGCGACATTTTGGAGTGACATGGAGGAGCGACATTCTGGATTGACATGGAAGATCGACATGGAGGAGTAACATGTAGGATCTAAATGGAGGAGTGACATGGAGGATTGACATGGAGGAGTGATATGGAGGAGCTATATGGAGGAGTGACATAGAAGACTGACATGGAGGAGTGATATGGAAGACAGAGAGGAGTGACATGGAGGGTCGACATGGAGGAGTGACATGGAGGAGGAATATGGAGGAGTGACATTCTGGAGTGACTTTCAGGAGGGACATTCTGGAGTGACATGGAGGTATCGACATTGAGTAGTGACATGGAGGAGTGACAAGAAGGAGCGACACGGAGCAGTGACATGGAGGAGTAACATGGAGGCTTGACAAAGAGGTGTAATATGAAGGATCTGCATGAAGGAGCTACATGGAGGAGGTACATGGGGGAGTGAAATGGAAAACATAGAGTAGTGACATGGTGGAGCAACTTGGAGGATCGAAATGGAGGCTCGACATGGAGCAGTGACATGGAGGATTGACATGGAAGTGTGACATGGAGGAGTGACATGGAGGATCGACATGGAGGAGTGACTTTCAGGAGGGACATTCTGGAGTGACATGGAGATATCGACATTGAGTAGTGACATGGAGGAGTGACAAGAAGGAGCGATACAGAGGTGTAACATGAAGGATCTGCATGGAGGAGCTACATGGAGGAGGTACATGGGGGAATGAAATGGAAGACATGGAGGAGTGACATGGTGGAGTGACATGGAAGACATGGAGTAGTGACATGGTGGAGCAACATGGAGGATCGAAATGGAGGATCGACATTGAGCAGTGGCATGGAAGTGTGACATGGAGGAGTGACATGGAGGATCGACATGGATGAGTGACATGGAGGAGCAACATGGTGGAGTGACATGGAGGAGTGACATGTAGGATTGACATGGAGGAGTTACATGGAGGAGTGACGTGAAGGAGCGACATTCTGGAGTGACATGGAGGAGCGACAACGAGGAGTGACATGGAGGAGTGACATGGTGGAGAGACATGGAGGATCGACATGGAGGAGTGACATGGAGGATCGACATGGAAGAGCGACATGGAGGAGTGACATGGAAGACATGGAGTAGTGACATGGTGGAGCAACATGGAGGATCGAAATGGAGGATTGACATGGAGCAGTGACATAGAGGAGTGACACGTAATTGTTACATGGAGGAGTGACATGGAGGATCGACATGGAGGAGTGACATGGAGGAGCGACATGGTGGAGTGACATGGAGGAGTGAAATGTAGGATTGACATGGAGGAGTTACATAGAGGAGTGACGTGGAAGACAGGGAGGAATGACATGGAGGAGCACAATTGATGATCGACATGGAGCAGTGACATGGAGGAAGGACATGGAGGAGTGACATGGAAGAGCGACATGGAGGAGTAACATGTAGGATCGACATGCAGGATTGACATGGAGGAGTGACATGGAGGAGTGTCATGGAAGACATGGAGGAGTGACATGGAGGAATTACTTGGAGAAGTCACAGGAAGGAGGGACATGGAGGAGCGACATTCTGGGTTGACATTCTGGAGTGACATGGAGGATAAATATTCTGGAGTAACATGGAGGAGTGACATGGAGGCACAAGGATGTGCGACATGGTGGATCGACATGGAGCAGTGACATGGAGGATTGATATGGAGGAGTGACATGGAGTAGCAAGTTGGAGGAGTGACATGGATGATCGACATGGAGGAGCGACATGGAGGAGGGACATGGAGGAGCTACATTCTGGGTTGACATTCTGGAGTGACATTCTGGAGTGACATGTAGGAGTGACATTCTGGAGTGACATGGAGGAGTGACATTCTGGAGTGACATGGAGGATTGACATGGAGGAACAAGGATGAGCGACATGGTGGGTCAACATGGAGGTGTGACATGGAGTAGCAACTTGTAGGAGTGACATGGAGGATCGACATGGAGGAGTGACATTGAGGCACTCCTCAATGTCGACATTAAGGAGTGACATGTCCCTCCTCCAAGTCTCTACTTGGAGGAGGGACATGGAGGAGGGAAATTTTGGAGTGACGAGGAGGAGCGACATGGAGGAGTGACATGGAGGAGCAAGGATGAGCAACATGGAGGATCACCATGGAGTAGAGACATGGAGGAGCGGCATAAAGCAGTGACATGGAGGAGTGACATGGAGGAGCGACATGCAGGATCAACATGGAGTTACATGGAGCAGTGACTCACAGGATAAACATGAAGGAGTGACATGGACGATCAACATGGAGGAGCGACATGGAGGAGCGAAATGGAAGAGTGACATGGAGGATCAACATGGAGGAGCGACATGGAGGAGTGACATGGATGATCGACATGGAGCATTGATATGAATGAGTGACATGGATGATCGACATGGAGGAGCGACATGGAGGATTGATATGGAGTAGTGACATGGAGGAGCGACATGGAGGAGTATCATGGAGGAGCGACATTGAGGAGTGACAAGAAGAAGTGACATGGAGGAGTGACATGGAGGAGTGACATTGAGGAGTGACAAGAAGAAGTGACATGGAGGAGTGACATGTAGGATCGACATGGAGGAGTGACATGGAGGAGTGACATGGAGGAGTGACATGGAGGAGTGTCATGGAAGACATGGAGTAGTGACATGGAGGAGTTACATTGAGGAGTCACAGGAAGGAGGTACATAGAGGAGCGACATTCTGGAGTGACATTCTGGTTTGACATGGAGAAGCGATATGGAAGAGTAACATGGAGGAGTAAGAATGAGCGACATGGACGATCGACATGGAGGAGTGACATTTAGGACTGACATGGAGAAGTGACATGGAGGATCGATATGGAGCATTGATATGAAGGAGTGACATGGAGGAGCGACATGGAGGAGTGACATGTAGGATAAACATGCAGGAGTGACATGGAGGAGTGTCATGGAAGACATGGAGTAGTGACACGGAGGAGTTACATTGAGGAGTCACAGGAAGGAGGGACATGGAGGAGCGACATTCTGGGTTGACATGGAGGAGTGACATGGAGGAGCAAGGATGAGGGACATGGTGGATCGACATGGAGGAGTGACATGGAGTATTAACTTGGAGGAGTGACATGGAGAATCGACATGGAGGAGTGACATGGAGTAGTGACTATGAGGAGTGACAAGAAGAACTGACATGGAGTATTGACATGGAGGATTGACATGGAGGAGCGACATGGAGGAGTGACATGTAGGATCGACATGCAGGAGTGACATGGACGAGTGACATGGAGGAGTGACATGGAGGAGTGTCATGGAAGACATGGAGTAGTGACATGGAGGAGTTGAATTGAGGAGTCACAGGAAGGAGGAACATAGAGGAGCAACCTTCTGGGGTGACATGGAGGAGTGACATGGAGGAGCAAGGATGAGCGACATGGAGGATCGACATGGAGTAGAGACATGGAGTAGCAAGTTGGAGGAGCAACATCTAGGATCTACATGGTGGATCGACATGGAGGAGAGACATGGAGTAGCAACTTGGAGGAGTGACATGAAGGAGGGACATGGAGGAGCTACATTCTGGTTGACATTCTGGAATAACATTCTGGAGTGACATGTTGGAGTGACATTCTGGAGTGACATGGAGGAGTGACATGGAGGAGCAACTTGGTGGAGTGACATGGAGGATCTACATGGAGAAGCGACATGGAGGAGCGACATCTAGGATCTACATGGAGGAGCAACATGGAGGAGTGACATGGAGGATCAAAATGGAGGATCAACATGGAGAGGTGACATGGAGGAGTGACAAGGAGGAGTGACATGGAGGAGTCACAAGGAGGAGCGACATGGAGGAAATATATGGAGGAGCGACATCGAGCAGTGACATGGAAGTGTGACATGGAGGATCAACATGGAGGATTGACATGTAGGATTGACATGGATGAGCGACATGGCGAAGTGACGTGGAAGACAGGGAGGAGTGACATGGAGGAGCGACATAGAGGATCGATATGGAGGAGTGATATAGAGGAGGGACATGGAGGAGTGACATGGAGGAGTGACATTCTGGAGGGACTTTCTGGAGTGACATGGAGGAGCAACATGGAGGAGGGACATGGAGGAGTAACATTCTGGAGTTAAATTCTGGAGAGACATTCTGGATTGACATGGAGGAGCGACATAGTGGAGTGATTTGGAGGATCAAAGAGGAGTGACATGGAGGATCGACATGTGTCGACATGGAAGACCGAAATTGATTAGTGACTTGGAGGAGTGACAAAGAGGAGCGACATGGAGGAGTTACATGGAGGAGTGACATTTTGGAGGGACATTCTGGAGGGAGATTCTGGAGTGACATGGAGGAGCGACATTCTGGAGTGACATTGATGAGAGATATGGAGGTTTGATATAGAAGAGTAACATGAAGGATCTAAATGGAGGAGCTACATGTAGGAGGTACATGGGGGAGTGACATGGAAGACATGGAAGAGTGACATGGTGTAGCAACATGGAGGATCGACATGGAGGAGCGACATCGAGCAGTGACATGGAAGTGTGACATGGACAAGTGAGATGGAGGATCGACATGGAGGAGTGACATGGAGGAGTGACATTCTGGAGTTAAATCTTGAGTGATATTCTGGAGTGACATCAGGAGCGACATTCTGGAGTGACATGGAGGAGCGACATGGTGGAGTGATATGGAGGAGCAATGAGGAGCCATAGGGAGGATCGACATGTGTCGACATGGAAGACATGGAAGAGTGACATGGAGGATCGACATGGAGGAGTTACATGGAAGACAGGGAGAAGTTACCGAGGGGCGACATGGAGGTCTGAAATAGCGGATCGACATGGAGGAGGTATATGGAGGAGTGAAATTCTGGAGTGACTTTCTGGAGGGACATTCTGTAGTGACATGGAGGTATCGACATGGAGGAGTGACAAGGAGGAGTGATATGGAGGATTAACATAGAGGATTGACATGGAGGAGGGACATGGAGGAGTGATGTTCTGGAATTAAATTCTGGAGAACCATTCTGGAGTGACATGGAGGAGCAGCATTCTGGGGTGACATGGAGGAGATACATGGAGGAGTGATATGGAGGAGCAGGGATGAGAGACCTAGAGGATCGACATGGAATAGTCACATGGAGGAGCAAAATGGATGAGTGACATGGAACACATGGTGGAGTGACATTGAGGATCGACATTGAGGATCGAAATGGAGGATTTACATGAAACAGTGACATGGAGGAGTGAAATGGAAGTGTGACATGGGTTAGTGTTAGGTGACATGGAGGAGCTCCATGGCGGATTGACATGGAGGAGAGACATGGCGGAGTGACATGGAGGAGTAACATGGAGGATTGACGTGGAAGACAGGAGTGACATGGAGGAGGGAAATAGAGGATCAACATGGAGGAGTGGCATTCTGGAGTGACATTCTTGAGGTACATTCTGGAGTGACATGGAGGAGCGACATAGAGGAGGAACATGGAGGAGTAACATTCTGGAGTTAAATTCTGGAGTGACATTTTGGAGTGACATGGAGGAGCGACATTCTGGAAGGACATGGAGGAGCGACCTAGAAGATCGACATGGAGAAGTAATATGTTGGATCCACATGGAGGAATGATATGGAGGATCGACATGGAGGAGCGACATTGAGGATCGACAATGAGGAGCGACATTGAGGAGCTACAAGAAGGAGCGACATCACGGAGCGACATGGAAGTCTGACAACGAATGGGTACATTCTGGAGGTACAGGGTGGAGCGACATTTTGGAGTGACATGGAGGAGCGACATTCTGGATTGACATGGAAGATCGACATGGAGGAGTAACATGTAGGATCTAAATGGAGGAGTGACATGGAGGATTGACATGGAGGAGTGATATGGAGGAGCTATATGGAGGAGTGACATAGAAGACTGACATGGAGGAGTGATATGGAAGACAGAGAGGAGTGACATGGAGGGTCGACATGGAGGAGTGACATGGAGGAGGAATATGGAGGAGTGACATTCTGGAGTGACTTTCAGGAGGGACATTCTGGAGTGACATGGAGGTATCGACATTGAGTAGTGACATGGAGGAGTGACAAGAAGGAGCGACACGGAGCAGTGACATGGAGGAGTAACATGGAGGCTTGACAAAGAGGTGTAATATGAAGGATCTGCATGAAGGAGCTACATGGAGGAGGTACATGGGGGAGTGAAATGGAAAACATAGAGTAGTGACATGGTGGAGCAACTTGGAGGATCGAAATGGAGGCTCGACATGGAGCAGTGACATGGAGGATTGACATGGAAGTGTGACATGGAGGAGTGACATGGAGGATCGACATGGAGGAGTGACTTTCAGGAGGGACATTCTGGAGTGACATGGAGATATCGACATTGAGTAGTGACATGGAGGAGTGACAAGAAGGAGCGATACAGAGGTGTAACATGAAGGATCTGCATGGAGGAGCTACATGGAGGAGGTACATGGGGGAATGAAATGGAAGACATGGAGGAGTGACATGGTGGAGTGACATGGAAGACATGGAGTAGTGACATGGTGGAGCAACATGGAGGATCGAAATGGAGGATCGACATTGAGCAGTGGCATGGAAGTGTGACATGGAGGAGTGACATGGAGGATCGACATGGATGAGTGACATGGAGGAGTGACATGGAGGAGTGACATGGTGGAGAGACATGGAGGATCGACATGGAGGAGTGACATGGAGGAGCGACATGGAAGAGCGACATGGAGGAGTGACATGGAAGACATGGAGTAGTGACATGGTGGAGCAACATGGAGGATCGAAATGGAGGATTGACATGGAGCAGTGACATAGAGGAGTGACACGTAATTGTTACATGGAGGAGTGACATGGAGGATCGACATGGAGCAGTGACATAGAGGAGTGACACGTAATTGTTACATGGAGGAGTGACATGGAGGATCGACATGGAGGAGTGACATGGAGGAGCGACATGGTGGAGTGACATGGAGGAGTGAAATGTAGGATTGACATGGAGGAGTTACATAGAGGAGTGACGTGGAAGACAGGGAGGAATGACATGGAGGAGCACAATTGATGATCGACATGGAGCAGTGACATGGAGGAAGGACATGGAGGAGTGACATGGATGAGCGACATGGAGGAGTAACATGTAGGATCGACATGCAGGATTGACATGGAGGAGTGACATGGAGGAGTGTCATGGAAGACATGGAGGAGTGACATGGAGGAATTACTTGGAGAAGTCACAGGAAGGAGGGACATGGAGGAGCGACATTCTGGGTTGACATTCTGGAGTGACATGGAGGATAAATATTCTGGAGTAACATGGAGGAGTGACATGGAGGCACAAGGATGTGCGACATGGTGGATCGACATGGAGCAGTGACATGGAGGATTGATATGGAGGAGTGACATGGAGTAGCAAGTTGGAGGAGTGACATGGATGATCGACATGGAGGAGCGACATGGAGGAGGGACATGGAGGAGCTACATTCTGGGTTGACATTCTGGAGTGACATTCTGGAGTGACATGGAGGAGTGACATTCTGGAGTGACATGGAGGATTGACATGGAGGAACAAGGATGAGCGACATGGTGGGTCAACATGGAGGTGTGACATGGAGTAGCAACTTGTAGGAGTGACATGGAGGATCGACATGGAGGAGTGACATTGAGGCACTCCTCAATGTCGACATTAAGGAGTGACATGTCCCTCCTCCAAGTCTCTACTTGGAGGAGGGAAATTTTGGAGTGACGAGGAGGAGCGACATGGAGGAGTGACATGGAGGAGCAAGGATGAGCGACATGGAGGATCAACATGGAGTAGAGACATGGAGGAGCGGCATAAAGCAGTGACATGGATGAGTGACATGGAGGAGCGACATGCAGGATCAACATGGAGGAGTTACATGGAGCAGTGACTCACAGGATAAACATGAAGGAGTGACATGGACGATCAACATGGAGGAGCGACATGGAGGAGCG
This sequence comes from Sebastes umbrosus, assembly GCF_015220745.1. Lineage (NCBI taxonomy): Eukaryota > Metazoa > Chordata > Actinopteri > Perciformes > Sebastidae > Sebastes > Sebastes umbrosus. Next base: position 16,483 of record NW_023618504.1, on the reverse strand, counting down.
AAATGGAAGAGTGACATGGAGGATCAACATGGAGGAGCGACATGGAGGAGTGACATGGATGATCGACATGGAGCATTGATATGAATGAGTGACATGGATGATCGACATGGAGGAGCGACATGGAGGATTGATATGGAGTAGTGACATGGAGGAGCGACATGGAGGAGTATCATGGAGGAGCGACATTGAGGAGTGACAAGAAGAAGTGACATGGAGGAGTGACATGGAGGAGTGACATTGAGGAGTGACAAGAAGAAGTGACATGGAGGAGTGACATGGAGGAGTGACATTGAGGAGTGACAAGAAGAAATGACATGGAGGAGTGACATGTAGGATCGACATGGAGGAGTGATATGGAGGAGTGACATGGAGGAGTGTCATGGAAGACATGGAGTAGTGACATGGAGGAGTTACATTGAGCAGTCACAGGAAGGAGGTACATAGAGGAGCGACATTCTGGAGTTACATTCTGGTGTGACATGGAGGTGTGACATGGAAGAGTAACATGGAGGAGTAAGGATGAATGACATGGACAATCGAAATGGAGGAGTGACATGGAGCAGTGACATGGAGGATCGAAATGGAGCAGTGATATGAAGGAGTGGCATTGAGGAGCGACATGGAGGATTGACATGGAGGAACAACATGGAGGAGTGACATGTAGGATCGACATGCAGGAGTGACATGGAGTGACAGGAGGAGTGTCATGGAAGACACAGGAAGGAGGGACATGGCGGAGCAACATTCTGGGTTTACATTCTGGAGTGACATTCTGGAGTGACATGGAGGAGCGACATTCTGGAGTGACATAGAGGAGCGACATGGAGGAAAGACATTGAGCAGTGACATTGAGCAGTGACATGTCGGCGTGACATGGAGGATTGACATAGAGGATCGACATGGAGGATCGACATGGAGGAGTGACATGAAGGATCAACATGGAGGATCGAGATGGAGGAGTGACATGGAGGAGGGACAAGGAGGAGGGACATACTGGAGTGACATCCTTGAGTGACATCCTTGAGTGACATTATATATATATATTCTGGAGTGACATGGAGGATTGACATGGAGGATCATGGAGGATCGACATGGAGCAGTGATACGAAGGAGTGACACGGAGGAGTGACATGGAGGAACGACATGGAGGAGTGACATATAGGATCGACATGCAGGAGTGACATGGAGGAGTGACATGGAAGAGTAACATGGAGGAGTGACATGGAGGAATTACATGGAGGAGTCACAGGAAGGAGGGACATGGGAAGGAGGGACTCCTCCATGTTGTTCCTCCATGTCAATCCTCCATGTCGATCCTCCATGTCACTGCTCCATGTCACTCCTCCATTTCGATTGTCCATGTCGTTCATCCTTACTCCTCCATGTTACTCTTCCAAGTATCAAATCTTCATTCTGAGCTCAATTCTATGCAAAACTCTTGTTTTAATCACTAAACTCGCTTAATATGTCTTTCTCATCCAAAACCACTCAGGAACGCATTTCTCCTCAAGAAACACTGAAAAGTTCATTTATATGAAAATGATGTGATTTCATCAGAAAATCAATCTCTTATATTGGAATCATACAAAACAAGGCAGAATATGAAAAGAATCATTGTTTTCTCAAACTTTACATTAGAATTCGCTTCCCATCATTAAATCTTCATTCTGAGCTCAATTCTATGCAAAACTCTTGTTTTCATCACTAAATTCAGTTAATATCGCTTTCTCTCAAAAAAAACACACAGAAAAGCATTTCTCCTCAAGAAACACTGAAAAGTGCATTTATATGAAATTTTTACATGGAATTGAGGTCAGTGTGAAGGTTTGATGCAGAAAGGCCAACTATTATTTAAAACAATTGTAAAAATATATTCCCTTTCATTTTCATCCTGTTTTGTATGTTTCCAATAAAAGAGATTTCTTTTGTGAAGAAATCACATCATTTTCATATAAATGCATTTTTCAGTGTTTCTTGAGGAGAAATGCTTTTCTGTGTGGTTTATTGGAGAGAAAGAGATATTAACTGATTTTAGTGATGAAAACAAGAGTTTTGCATAGAATTGAGCTCAGAATGAAGATTTGATACTTGGAAGTGAATTCTAATGTCAGATTTGAGAAAACAATGTTTCTTTTCATATTCTGTCTCTTTTTTGTATGTTTCCAGTATAACAGATGTGTTTCTGTAAATAAATCACATATTCTTCATGTAAATGCACGTTTCAGTGTTTCTTGAGGAGAAATGCGTTCCTGAGTGGTTTTGGGTGAGAAAGACATATTAAGCGAGTTAGTGATGAAAACTAACGTTTTACATGGAATTCAGCTCAGACTGACAGTTTGATGCCTGGAGTCCAAAACTATCATTTTAGATTTTGGAAAACTGTGTTCCCTTTCATATTTATCCTTTTTTGTGTGTTTCCAATGCAAGAAATGTTTTTCTGTGAAGAAATTTCACATTTTTCATATGAATCCACTTTTCAGTGTTTCTTGAGGAGAAATGCATTCTTTGGCTTAGTGATGAAAACTAGAGTTGTACATTGTGATCGTACATTTCAAAACAGGTTACAATTACATTGTAAAAGAATAAACATGAAATATATAAAACATATTTCCACATCCACATAGTTATATCAATTTAAAATGAATTAAAGCCGCAAGCGCATTTCGCGGGTTATAGCCTTTATCGCTCAAAGATAGTGGTCGATTTGAATGAAACTTTCAGCGGATGTTTCAACTACTCTTGTGAACATATGCTGCAAGTTTGGAGATGATGGGCCAAAGGCTTAGGTCTATTGATGTGCTGAGCCCGCCCCTTAAAAATTAATTGGTCAATATCTTCACAACACAATAACATATCAACAAACTTTATGCAACTTTTGATGAGCCTGGTCCAATAATGATTCGCAGAAAATATTCCAGCAATCGGACCTACGGTTTAGGAGGAGATGTCAAAAATCTGTTTTTCAAAAAATCCAATATGGCGGAAAATCTAGTTAGGCGGACGTTAGTGGTCTGAGCAGCTTTTTTGTAGATCACACGGAGCTAGACATGTGTGTCGAGTTTCACGTCAATCAAACTTACGGTGTGTGGGGCATGGCCTTTTCAAAATCGCGTGTTTGGGCGTTAATTACAGCGCCATCATGTGGCCGATTGGGGTCATAGTTCTTGAGAAGCAGCTGCACATCATTCCAGTTCCTATGCCAAGTTTCATGTTTCCATCTCATTCCAGCTCACGGCAAATTGCGCTTATTCGGCAGACAACGAATAATAATTAAAGCTGCAAGCAGCGATGATCGGGCCCTCGCCCACGCGCGCACGTCGGGGCACGTACATGTCTTCAGGGCAAGACTCTTATAATACATGTCAAATTTGGGGAAGATTGGACAATGTACAGCCAATTTACAACAACTTCCTGTTTCCTGTAGGGGGCGCTATGACTATAATACCACATATATGTCTTCAGGCCTGGTCCATTATCCAGCTTGTGAAGTTTGGAGCAGATTGGACTTATGTAAAGTCAAGTAACAACAGCCTCCTGTTTTTTGGCGAAGAAGCTTTTTCGCCGCCACGCCACGGCAACATGGTTCGATAACTTTTTGATCTTTTGATAACTTTTCATCCCAAAGGTCTTAATACTACTGACCAAGTTTCAGGTAGATGTGATTAATTTCTGAGGCAGAGTACATCAACGTGTAAAACATGATATTTCCTGTTACCACTAGGTGGCGCTATGACTGCGAGCCAAAATTTGCATATGGATGGTGTCAGAGAGGGACTTTTATCAGGCATGAGAAATTTGGAGCAGATTGGTTAATGTACGACAAAGTTACAACAACTTCCTGTTTCTTGGCGAAAGGCGCTTTTTCGCCGCCACGCCACGGCAACATAGTTCGATAACTTTTTGATCTTTGAGTAACTTTTCATCCCAAAGGTCTTAAGATACTACTGACCAAATTTGAAGTTGATCGGGTTAAATCTCTAGGAGGAGTTCGTTAAAGTACAGCGCCTGGATATGGAGAAAAACGCCATAAAATCCAATATGGCCGACTTCCGGTTGGGTTTACGGTATACCTCCATGAGGGTTTTATTTACGTCTCATCATGGTACACTGACAACGAGGAGGTACATTCTGGAGGGACATGGTGGAGTGACATTCTGGAGTGACATGGAGGAGCGACATTCTGGAGTGACATGGAGGAGCTACATAGAGGATCGACATGGAGGAGCAACATGGTGGATCGACAAGGAGGAGTGACATGGAGGAGTGACATGGTAGAGATGGAGGGGTGACATGGAGGAGAGACATAGAAGATTGACATGGAGGATCGACATGGAGGAGTGACATTCTGGAGTTAAATCTGGATTGAAATTCTGGAGTGACATGGAGTAGTGACATTCTGGAGTGAAATGGGGGAGTGATATGGATGAGCAAGGAGGAGCGACATGGAGGATCGACAAGTGTCGACATGGAAGACATGGAGGAGTGAAATGGAGGATCGATATTGAGCAGTGACATGGAGGAGTGACAAAGAGGAGCGACATGAAGGGTCTACATGGAGGAGCTACATAGAGGAGGTACATGGGGGAGTGACATGGAAGACATGGATGAGTGACATGGAGGAGTGACAAGGAGGAGTGACATGAAGGAGTAACAAGGAGGAGCGACATGGAGGATCGACATGGAGCGACATGGAGGAGTGACATTGAGGATCAACATGGAGGAGTGACATGGAGGAGCGACATGGTGGAGCGACATGGAGGATCGACATGGAGGAGTGACATGGAGAATCAACATGGAGGAGTGACATGGAGGAGCGACATGGATGATCGACATGGAGGAGTGACATGGAGGAGTGATATGGAAGACAGGGAGGAGTGACAAGGAGGAGGAATATGGAGGAGTGACATTCAGGAGTGACTTTCAGGAGGGACATTCTGGAGTGACATGGAGGTAACGACATTGAGTAGTGACATGGAGCAGTGATAAGGAGGAGCGACACGGAGGAGTGACATGGAGGAGCGACATGGAGGATTGACATAGAGGAGTAACATGAAGGATCTACATGGAGGAGGTACATGGGGGAGTGACATGGAAGACATGGAGGAGTGACATGGTGGAGTGACATGGAAGACATGGAGTAGTGACATGGTGGAGCAACATGGAGGATCGAAATGGAGGATCGACATGGAGCAGTGACACGGAGGAGTGACATCAAAGTTCTACTTGGAGGATCGACATGGAGCAGTGACACGGAGGAGTGACATCAAAGTTCTACTTGGAGGAGCGACATGGTGGAGTGACATGGAGGAGTGACATGTAGGATTGACATGGAGGAGTTACATGGAGGAGTGACGTGGAAGACAGGGAGGAATGACATGGAGGAGCGAAATAGAGGATCGACATGGAGCAGTGACATGGAGGAGGGATCTGGAGGAGTAGCATTCTGGAGCGACATTCTGGAGTGACATGGCAGAGTGACATGGAGGAGAGACATGGAGGATCGACATGGAGGAGTGACATGTAGCATTGACATGGAGGAGTTACATAGAGGAGTGATATGGAGGAGCAAGGAGGAGCGACATGTAGGATAAACATGGGGGAGTGACTAGGAGGAGCGACATTCTGGAGTGACATGGAGGAGTGAAATGGAGGAGCGAAATGGAGGATCGAGATGGAGGAGTGACATGGAGGAGAAACATAGAAGAGTTAAATGGAGGAGCTACATAAGGAGCAACATCACGGAGCGATTTGGAGGACTGACATGGAGGAATGACATTCTGGAGGGACAAGGAGGAGCGACATTGTGGAAGGACATGGAGGAGCGACATTCTGGAGCGACATGGAAGACATGGAGCAACATGGAGTAGGGAGGAGGAGCGACATGGAGGAGCGACATGGCGGAATGAGATGGAGGAGTGACATGGAGGATTGACATGGAGGAGTTACATAGAGGTGTGACGTGGAAGAAAGGGAGGAGTGACATGGAGGAGCGACTGGAGGAGCGAAATAGAGGATCGACATGGAGGAGTGACATGGAGGAGGGACATGGAGGAGTGACATCCTGGAGTGACATGGAGGAGCGACATGGAGGAGGGACATGGAGGAGTAACATTCTGGAGTTAAATTCTGAAGTGACATTCTTGAGTGACATGGAGGAGCGACATTCTGGAGTGACATGGAGGAGCGACATTCTGGAGTGACATGGATGAGCGACATTCTGGAGTGACATGGAGGAGCAACCTTCTGTAGTGACATTGAGGAGCGACATGGGGGATTGACATGGAGTAGTAACATGAAGAATCCAGATGGCGGAGCGACATTGAGGAGGTACATGAGAGAGTGACATGGAAGACATGGAGGAGTGACATGGAGTAGCAACATGGAGGATCAACATGGACGATCGACGATCGATATGGAGCAGTGACATGGAGGAGTGACAAGAATGAGCCACATGAAGGAGTAACAAGGAGGAGCAACATGGAGGAGTGATATAGAGGAGGGACATGGAGGAGTGACATGGAGGAGTGACATTGGAGACGGAGGAGTGACATGTAGGAGCGAAATGTAGGTGTTAAATTGAACATTGACATGGAGGAGTGATATTAAGGAGGGATATGGAGGAATTACATTCTAGAGTGACATTCTGGATGAACATTCCGGAGTTACGTGGAGGAGTGATATGGAGGATGGACATATACGATTGACATGGAGGAGGTACATGGAGGAGTTACATTCTGGAGTTAAATTCTGGAGTGACTTCTGGAGTGACATGGAGGAGCAACATTCTAGAGTGACATGGAGGAGTGATATGGATGAGCAATTAGGGGCGACATGGAGGAGCGACATGGAGCAATGACATGGAGGATTGACATGGAAGAGGGACATGGAGGACTGACATTCTGGAGTTATATTCTGGAGGGACATTCTGGAGTGACATGAAGGAGTGACATGGAGGATGGACATAGAGGATTGACATGGAGGAGGGACATGGAGGAGTGACATTCTGGAGTTAAATTCTGTAGTGAAATTCTGGAATGGCATGGAGGAGCAACATTCTAGAGCGACATGGAGGAGTAACAAGGAGGAGCAACATGGAGGATCGACATGGAGGAGCGACATTGAGCAGTCACATGGAGGATTGACGAGGATGACTGACATGGAGGATCAACAGGGAGTAGTGACAAGGAGGAGTGACATGAAGAAGTAACAAGGAGGAGTAACATGGAGGATCGACATGGAGGAGCCACATGAAGGAGTAACAAGGAGTAGTGACATGGATGACTGACATGGGTGATAGACATGTAGGAGTGACATGGAGGATCGACATGGAAGATTGACATGGAGGACGGACATGGAATAGTGACATGCTTGACATGGAAGATCGACATGGAAGATCGACATGGAGGAGCGACGTGGAGGAGCAACATTGAGGAGCGACATGGAGGACTGACATGGAGGATCGACAATTAGGACTGACATGGAGGATTGACATGGAGAAAGGACATGGAGGAGTGACATTCTGGAGTTAAATTCTGGAGTGACATTCTGGAATAGAATTGAGGAGGGACATGGAGGAGTGACATTCTGGAGTTAAATTTTGGAATGACATTCTGGAGTGACATGGAGGAGCGACATGGAGGAGTGAAATGGAGGAATAACATGGAGGATCAACATGGAAGATTGACATGGAGGATCAACATGGAGGAGTGACATGGATGACTGACATGGAGGATTGACATGGAGGAGTGACAAGGAGGAGCAACATGAAGGAGTAACAAGGAGGAGCGACATGGAGGATCGACATGGAGGATCGACATGGAGGAGCGACATGGAGGAATGACATGGAAGACAGTTAGGAGTGACATGGAGGAGCGACATTCTGGACTGACATTCTGGAGTGACATTGATGAGACATATGGAGGATTGACATAGAGGAGTAACATGAAGGATCTACACGGAGGAGCTACATGGAGGAGGTACATAGGGGAGTGACATGGAAGACATGGAGGAGTGAAATGGAGGTGAAACATGGAAGATCGACTTGGAGGATCGACATGGAGCAGTTAAATGGATGAGTGACATGGAGGATCGACATGGAGGATCGACTTGGAGGATCGACATGGAGGAGGGACATTGAAGACAGGGAGGAGTGACATGGAGGGGCGACATGGAGGTGTGAAATAGAGGATCAACTTGGAGGAGTGACATGGAGGAGGTTTATGGAGGAGTGACATTATGGAGTGACTTTCTGGAGGGACATTCTGGAGTGAGATGGAGGTATCGACATTGAGGAGTGACAAGGAGGAGTTATATGGAGGATCTACATAGAGGATTGACATGGAGGAGTGACATTCTGGAGTTAAATTCTGGGGTGACATTCTGGAGTGACATGGAGGAGCAACATTCTTGGGTGACATGGAGGAGTGATATGGACGAGCAGGGAAGAGCAACATGGAGGACCGACACGGATGAGGTACATGGGGGAGTGACATGGAAGACATGGAGGAGTGACATGGTGGAGCAACATGTAGGATCAAAATGGAGGATCAACATGGAGAAGTGACATGGAGGAGTGACAAGGAGGAGTGACATGGAGGAGTCACAAGGAGGAGCGACATGGAGGATCAACATGGAGGATCGACATGTAGGATTGACATGGATGAGCGACATGGCGAAGTGACGTGGAAGACAGGGAGGAGTGACATGGAGGAGCGACATAGAGGATCGATATGGAGGAGTGATATAGAGGAGGGACATGGAGGAGTGACATGGAGGAGTGACATTCTGGAGGGACTTTCTGGAGTGACATGGAGGAGCAACATGGAGGAGGGACATGGAGGAGTAACATTCTGGAGTTAAATTCTGGAGAGACATTCTGGATTGACATGGAGGAGTGACATAGTGGAGTGATTTGGAGGATCAAAGAGGAGTGACATGGAGGATCGACATGTGTCGACATGGAAGACCGAAATTGATTAGTGACTTGGAGGAGTGACAAAGAGGAGCGACATGGAGGAGTTACATGGAGGAGTTACATTTTGGAGGGACATTCTGGAGGGAGATTCTGGAGTGACATGGAGGAGCGACATTCTGGAGTGACATTCTGGAGTGACATTGATGAGAGATATGGAGGTTTGATATAGAAGAGTAACATGAAGGATCTAAATGGAGGAGCTACATGTAGGAGGTACATGGGGGAGTGACATGGAAGACATGGAAGAGTGACATGGTGTAGCAACATGGAGGATCGACATGGAGGAGCGACATCGAGCAGTGACATGGAAGTGTGACATGGACAAGTGAGATGGAGGATCGACATGGAGGAGTGACATGGAGGAGTTACATTCTGGAGTTAAATCTTGAGTGATATTCTGGAGTGACATCAGGAGCGACATTCTGGAGTGACATGGAGGAGCGACATGGTGGAGTGATATGGAGGAGCAATGAGGAGCCATAGGGAGGATCGACATGTGTCGACATGGAAGACATGGAAGAGTGACATGGAGGATCGACATGGAGGAGTTACATGGAGGACTGACATGGAAGACAGGGAGAAGTTACCGAGGGGCGACATGGAGGTCTGAAATAGCGGATCGACATGGAGGAGGTATATGGAGGAGTGAAATTCTGGAGTGACTTTCTGGAGGGACATTCTGTAGTGACATGGAGGTATCGACATGGAGGAGTGACAAGGAGGAGTGATATGGAGGATTAACATAGAGGATTGACATGGAGGAGGGACATGGAGGAGTGACGTTCTGGAATTAAATTCTGGAGAACCATTCTGGAGTGACATGGAGGAGCAGCATTCTGGGGTGACATGGAGGAGATACATGGAGGAGTGATATGGAGGAGCAGGGATGAGAGACCTAGAGGATCGACATGGAATAGTCACATGGAGGAGCAAAATGGACGAGTGACATGGAACACATGGTGGAGTGACATTGAGGATCGACATTGAGGATCGAAATGGAGGATTTACATGAAACAGTGACATGGAGGAGTGAAATGGAAGTGTGACATGGGTTAGGGTTAGGTGACATGGAGGAGCTCCATGGCGGATTGACATGGAGGAGAGACATGGCGGAGTGACATGGAGGAGTAACATGGAGGATTGACGTGGAAGACAGGAGTGACATGGAGGAGGGAAATAGAGGATCAACATGGAGGAGTGGCATTCTGGAGTGACATTCTTGAGGGACATTCTGGAGTGACATGGAGGAGCGACATGGAGGAGGAACATGGAGGAGTAACATTCTGGAGTGAAATTCTGGAGTGACATTTTGGAGTGACATGGAGGAGCGACATTCTGGAAGGACATGGAGGAGCGACCTAGAAGATCGACAAGGAGGAGTAATATGTTGGATCCAAATGGAGGAATGACATGGAGGATCGACATGGAGGAGCGACATTGAGGATCGACAATGAGGAGCGACATTGAGGAGCTACAAGAAGGAGCGACATCACGGAGCGACATGGAAGTCTGACAACGAATGGGTACATTCTGGAGGTACAGGGTGGAGCGACATTTTGGAGTGACATGGAGGAGCGACATTCTGGATTGACATGGAAGATCGACATGGAGGAGTAACATGTAGGATCTAAATGGAGGAGTGACATGGAGGATTGACATGGAGGAGCGATATGGAGGAGCTATATGGAGGAGTGACATAGAAGACTGACATGGAGGAGTGATATGGAAGACAGAGAGGAGTGACATGGAGGGTCGACATGGAGGAGTGACATGGAGGAGGAATATGGAGGAGTATCATGGAGGAGCGACATTGAGGAGTGACAAGAAGAAGTGACATGGAGGAGTGACATGGAGGAGTGACATTGAGGAGTCACAAGAAGAAGTGACATGGAGGAGTGACATGTAGGATCGACATGGAGGAGTGACAAGGAGGAGTGACATGGAGGAGTGTCATGGAAGACATGGAGTAGTGACATGGAGGAGTTACATTGAGGAGTCACAGGAAGGAGGTACATAGAGGAGCGACATTCTGGAGTGACATTCTGGTGTGACATGGAGAAGCGATATGGAAGAGTAACATGGAGGAGTAAGAATGAGCGACATGGACGATCGACATGGAGGAGTGACATTTAGGACTGACATGGAGAAGTGACATGGAGGATCGATATGGAGCATTGATATGAAGGAGTGACATGGAGGAGCGACTTGGAGGAGTGACATGTAGGATCGACATGCAGGAGTGACATGGAGGAGTGTCATGGAAGACATGGAGTAGTGACACGGAGGAGTTACATTGAGGAGTCACAGGAAGGAGGGACATGGAGGAGCGACATTCTGGGTTGACATGGAGGAGTGACATGGAGGAGCAAGGATGAGGGACATGGTGGATCGACATGGAGGAGTGACATGGAGTATTAACTTGGAGGAGTGACATGGAGAATCGACATGGAGGAGCGACATGGAGGAGTGACATGTAGGATCGACATGCAGGAGTGACATGGACGAGTGACATGGAGGAGTGACATGGAGGAGTGTCATGGAAGACATGGAGTAGTGACATGGAGGAGTTGAATTGAGGAGTCACAGGAAGGAGGAACATAGAGGAGCAACCTTCTGGGGTGACATGGAGGAGTGACATGGAGGAGCAAGGATGAGCGACATGGAGGATCGACATGGAGTAGAGACATGGAGTAGCAAGTTGGAGGAGCAACATCTAGGATCTACATGGTGGATCGACATGGAGGAGAGACATGGAGTAGCAACTTGGAGGAGTGACATGAAGGAGGGACATGGAGGAGCTACATTCTGGTTGACATTCTGGAATAACATTCTGGAGTGACATGTTGGAGTGAAATTCTGGAGTGACATGGAGGAGCAACTTGGTGGAGTGACATGGAGGATCTACATGGAGAAGCGACATGGAGGAGCGACATCTAGGATCTACATGGAGGAGCAACATGGAGGAGTGACATGGAGGAGTTACATGCAGGATCGACATGGAGTAGTGACATGGAGAATCGACATGGAGGACTGACATGGAGCAGTGATATGAAGGAGTGGAATGGAGGAGTGACATGGAGGAGCGACATGGAGGATAGACATGGAAGATTGACATGGAGGAACAACATGGAGGAGTGACATGTAGGATCGACATGCAGGAGTGACATGGAGGTGTGACATGGAAGAGTAACATGGAGGAGTAAGGATGAACGACATGGACAATCGAAATGGAGGAGTGACATGGAGCAGTGACATGGAGGATCGACATGGAGCAGTGATATGAAGGAGTGGCATTGAGGAGCGACATGGAGGATTGACATGGAGGAACAACATGGAGGAGTGACATGTAGGATCGACATGCAGGAGTGACATGGAGTGACAGGAGGAGTGTCATGGAAGACACAGGAAGGAGGGACATGGCGGAGCAACATTCTGGGTTTACATTCTGGAGTGACATTCTGGAGTGACATGGAGGAGCGACATTCTGGAGTGACATAGAGGAGCGACATGGAGGAGTGACATTGAGCAGTGACATTGAGCAGTGACATGTCGGCGTGACATGGAGGATTGACATAGAGGATCGACATGGAGGATCGACATGGAGGAGTGACATGAAGGATCAACATGGAGGATCGAGATGGAGGAGTGACATGGAGGAGGGACAAGGAGGAGGGACATACTGGAGTGACATCCTTGAGTGACATCCTTGAGTGACATTATATATATATATTCTGGAGTGACATGGAGGATTGACATGGAGGAGCATGGAGGATCGACATGGAGCAGTGATACGAAGGAGTGACACGGAGGAGTGACATGGAGGAACGACATGGAGGAGTGACATATAGGATCGACATGCAGGAGTGACATGGAGGAGTGACATGGAAGAGTAACATGGAGGAGTGACATGGAGGAATTACATGGAGGAGTCACAGGAAGGAGGGACATAGGAAGGAGGGACTCCTCCTTGTTGTTCCTCCATGTCAATCCTCCATGTCGATCCTCCATGTCACTGCTCCATGTCACTCCTCCATTTCGATTGTCCATGTCTTTCATCCTTACTCCTCCATGTTACTCTTCCAAGTATCAAATCTTCATTCTGAGCTCAATTCTATGCAAAACTCTTGTTTTAATCACTAAACTCGCTTAATATGTCTTTCTCATCCAAAACCACTCAGGAACGCATTTCTCCTCAAGAAACACTGAAACGTGCATTTATATGAAGAATATGTGATTTATTTACAGAAACACATCTGTTATACTGGAAACATACAAAAAAGAGACAGAATATGAAAAGAAACATTGTTTTCTCAAATTTTACATTAGAATTCGCTTCCAAGTATCAAATCTTCATTCTGAGCTCAATTCTATGCAAAACTCTTGTTTTCATCACTAAACTCGCTTATTATGTATTTCTCATCCAAAACCACTCAGGAACGCATTTCTCCTCAAGAAACACTGAAACGTGCATTTACATGAAGAATATGTCATTTATTTACAGAAACACATCTGTTATACTGGAAACATACAAAAAAGAGACAGAATATGAAAAGAAACATTGTTTTCTCAAATTTTACATTAGAATTCGCTTCCCATCATCAAATCTTCATTCTGAGCTCAATTCTATGCAAAACTCTTGTTTTCATCACTAAACTCAGTTAATATCGCTTTCTCTCAAAAAAAACAAAAAAGAAAAAAAAGAAAAGCATTTCTCCTCAAGAAACACTGAAAAGTGCATTTATATGAAAATGATGTGATTTCTTCAGAAAAGAAATCTCTTTTATTGGAAACATACAAAAGAGGATGAAAATGAAAGGGAATATATTTTTACAATTTTTTTACATAATAGTTGGCCTTTCTGCATCAAACCTTCACACTGACCTCAATTCCATGTAAAACTTCCACTTTCAAACCTTCCACTGCCCGTACTTTGTGGAGGCAATGAGTCTGAATCATTGGCAAAAAAAAAAAGTCAATAGAAGTTTTTTCAGACTTCTGTGTCCGACATTTTTCAGATTTTTTTTCCCGACTTTTTTTGTCCGACATTCTTCAGATCTTTTTTTTCAGATCTTTTTTTTCAGACATTTTCAGATCATTTTTTTCGGACAGTTTTTTCAGACTTCTTTTGTACGACATTTTTCAGAATTTTTTGTCCGACATTTTACATATCTTTTTTTCAGATCTTTGTTTTCAGACTTTTTTTTCAGACATTTTCAGATCTTTTTTTTCGGACAGTTTTTTCAGACTTCTTTTGTCCGAAATTTTTCAGATATTTTTTCAAGACTTTTTTTGTCCTACAATTTTCAGATCTTTTTTTTCAGACTTTTTTTTCATACATTTTCAGATCTTTTTTATCGGACAGTTATTTCAGACTTCTTTTGTCCGACATTTTCAGATTTTTTTTTCAGACTTTTTTTGTCCGACATTTTTCAGATCTTTTATTCAGATCTTTTTTTTCAGACTTTTTTTATCCGACATTTTTCAGATATTTTTTTCAGACTTTTTTTGTCTGACATTTTTCAGACTTTTTTTTCAGACATTTTCAGATCTTTTTTTTCAGATTTTTTTTTCAGACATTTTCAGATCTTTTTTTTCGGACTTTTTTTCTTCGACATTTTTCAGACTTTTTTTGTCCGACATTTTTCAGATCTTTTTTTTCAGAATTTTTTTTCCGACAATTTTGAGATCTTTTTTTCAAAACTTTTTTTTCAGACATTTTCAGATCTTTTTTTCTGGACAGTTTTTTCAGACTTCTTTTGTCCGACATTTTTCAGATATTTTTTTCAGATCTTTTTTTTCAGACTTTTTTTTCAGACATTTTCAGATCTTTTTTTCTGGACAGTTTTTTCAGACTTCTTTTGTCCGACATTTTTCAGATATTTTTTTCAGATCTTTTTTTTCAGACTTTTTTTTCAGACATTTTCAGATCTTTTTTTTCGGACAGTTTTTTCAGACTTCTTTTGTCCGACATTTTTCAGATATTCTTTCCAGACTTTTTTTGTCCGACATTTTCAGATCTTTTTTTTCAGACTTTTTTTTCATACATTTTCAGATCTTTTTTTTCGGACAGTTTTTTCAGACTTCTTTTGTCCGACATTTTTCAGATATTTTTTTCAGATCTTTTTTTTCAGACTTTTTTTTCAGACATTTTCAGATCTTTTTTTTCGGACAGTTTGGCGACATGGTGGAGTGATATGGAGGATCAAGGAGGAGCCACATGGAGGATCGACATGTGTCGACATGGAAGACATGGAGGAGTGACATGGAGGATCGACATGGAGGATCGACATGGAGCAGCGACATGGAGGAGTGACATGGAGAAGCAACATGGAGAATCGACATGGCGGAATTACATGCAGGACTGACATGGAAGACAGGGAGGAGTGACATGGAGGGGCGACATGAAGGTGTGAAATAGAGGATCGACATGGAGGAGGTATATGGAGGAGTGACATTCTGGAGTTACTTTCCTGAGGGACATTCTGGAGTGACATGGAGGTATCGACATGGAGGAGTGACAAGGAGGAGTGATATGGAGGATCAACATAGAGGATTGACATGGAAGAGGGACATGGAGGAGTGACGTTCTGGAGTTAAATTCTGGAGAGACATTCTGGAGTGACATGGAGGAGTGGCATTCTGGGGTGACATGGAGGAGATACATGGAGGAGTGATATGGAGGTGCAGGGACGAGAGACATAGAGGATGGACATGGAATAGTCACATGGAGGAGCAACACGAGGAGTGACATGGAACACATGGTGGAGAATTTTTGTCAAACACTCAGAGAAGTCACAGATTGACGTTGCTGAAACATGACATGGCTCTTGACTATATTTTGGCCAAACAAGGGGGCCTTTGTGTGTCTTTGAACTTAACAGGGGATGCTTGCTATACGTTGATTCCTGATAGTTCTGATAATATGACTAGTGTCATAGAGGCATTGAAGCTCATTAGGGATGCGTTTGGCCCATCAGAAGACGCGGGATGGTCTGCAAATGCTTGGTTGCAGGATAAATTGGGGCCACTAGGAGCAGTATTAGTTCAGGTTTTGGTAGCGCTCTTTCTGTCGTTGTGTGTGATGTTTTGTTTTTGCACGCTGTTGTTGACCTTTGCAAAGGCTATGATACTTAAATGGGTTGGAGTTGTGCTGCCTGGCGATTAAACGCTGATGCCATTATTACACGAAGCTGATACGGACGTGGATGAGGAGGAAGCGATAAAGATCGAATTGGTGGAGGAATATCCATTTTAAATATCTCATATGATTATAATCCTATTATTTATCTCTGTTTTTGCTTGCGTAGTTTGTAGTGTTGATTTTGTTTTGCTCTTTCGAGACTTTGTTTAGTCTCAAAAGGGGGGTATGGCAACAAAATGAACAATATGATTAATGGACAATATGATTTCTAATTTCACATAGAAGTGTTCTTATATGATTTCTAATTTCACATTTTTACTTATAGAAGTGTTCTTATTCTATGTTTGATGTTTTAATTTGTATCTGTT
>NW_023618503.1:0-38418 GCF_015220745.1 Sebastes umbrosus | reverse complement strand
GAGTCCTAACCGAGTCCTAACCCGAGTCCTAACCCGAGTCCTAACCCAGTCCTAACCCTAGCCCTAACCCGAGTCCTAACCCGAGTCCTAACCCTAACCCGAGTCCTAACCCGAGTCCTAACCCTAACCCGAGTCCTAACCCTAACCCTAACCCTAACCCTAACCCGAGTCCTAACCCGAGTCCTAACCCGAGTCCTAACCCGAGTCCTAACCCTAACCCGAGTCCTAACCCGAGTCCTAACCCGAGTCCTAACCCGAGTCCTAACCCGAGTCCTAACCCGAGTCCTAACCCTAACCCGAGTCCTAACCCTAACCCGAGTCCTAACCCTAACCCGAGTCCTAACCCGAGTCCTAACCCTAACCCGAGTCCTAACCCGAGTCCTAACCCTAACCCGAGTCCTAACCCGAGTCCTAACCCGAGTCCTAACCCGAGTCCTAACCCGAGTCCTAACCCGAGTCCTAACCCGAGTCCTAACCCGAGTCCTAACCCGAGTCCTAACCCGAGTCCTAACCCTAACCCTAACCCTAACCCGAGTCCTAACCCTAACCCTAACCCTAAGTCCTAACCCTAACCCTAACCCGAGTCCTAACCCTAACCCTAACCCTAACCCCCGAGTCCTAACCCTAACCCAACCCTAACCCTAACCCTAACCCGAGTCCTAACCCTAACCCTAACCCTAACCCTAACCCGAGTCCTAACCCGAGTCCTAACCCGAGTCCTAACCCTAACCCGAGTCCTAACCCGAGTCCTAACCCGAGTCCTAACCCTAACCCGAGTCCTAACCCTAACCCTAACCCTAACCCTAACCGAGTCCTAACCCGAGTCCTAACCCGAAGCCTAACCCTAACCCTAACCCGAGTCCTAACCCGGAGTCCTAACCCTAACCCTAACCCTAACCCTAACCCGAGTCCTAACCCTAACCCTAACCCTAACCCTACCCGAGTCCTAACCTAACCCGAGTCCTAACCCGAGTCCTAACCCGAGTCCTAACCCTAACCCTAACCCTAACCCTAACCCTAACCCGAGTCCTAACCCGAGTCCTAACCCGAGTCCTAACCCTAAACCGAGTCCTAACCCGAGTCCTAACCCGAGTCCTAACCCGAGTCCTAACCCTAACCCTAACCCTAACCCTAACCCTAACCCTAACCCTAACCCTAACCCGAGTCCTAACCCTAACCTAACCCTAACCCTAACCCTAACCCGAGTCCTAACCCTAACCCTAACCCGAGTCCTAACCCTAACCCTAACCCGAGTCCTAACCCTAACCCTAACCCTAACCCTAACCCGAGTCCTAACCCTAACCCTAACCCTAACCCGAGTCCTAACCCGAGTCCTAACCCTAACCCTAACCCGAGTCCTAACCCTAACCCGAGTCCTAACCCGAGTCCTAACCCGAGTCCTAACCCGAGTCCTAACCCGAGTCCTAACCCGAGTCCTAACCCGAGTCCTAACCCCTAACCCGAGTCCTAACCCGAGTCCTAACCCGAGTCCTAACCCGAGTCCTAACCCGAGTCCTAACCCGAGTCCTAACCCGAGTCCTAACCCCTAACCCTAACCCTAACCCGAGTCCTAACCCGAGTCCTAACCCGAGTCCTAACCCGAGTCCTAACCCGAGTCCTAACCCGAGTCCTAACCCTAACCCGAGTCCTAACCCTAACCCTAACCCTAACCCGAGTCCTAACCCTAACCCGAGTCCTAACCCTAACCCTAACCCGAGTCCTAACCCTAACCCTAACCCGAGTCCTAACCCGAGTCCTAACCCGAGTCCTAACCCGAGTCCTAACCCGAGTCCTAACCCGAGTCCTAACCCGAGTCCTAACCCGAGTCCTAACCCTAACCCGAGTCCTAACCCTAACCCTAACCCGAGTCCTAACCCGAGTCCTAACCCTAACCCGAGTCCTAACCCGAGTCCTAACCCTAACCCGAGTCCTAACCCTAACCCTAACCCTAACCCGAGTCCTAACCCGAGTCCTAACCCTAACCCGAGTCCTAACCCGAGTCCTAACCCTAACCCGAGTCCTAACCCTAACCCGAGTCCTAACCCGAGTCCTAACCCGAGTCCTAACCCGAGTCCTAACCCTAACCCTAACCCGAGTCCTAACCCTAACCCTAACCCGAGTCCTAACCCGAGTCCTAACCCGAGTCCTAACCCGAGTCCTAACCCTAACCCTAACCCGAGTCCTAACCCTAACCCGAGTCCTAACCCTAACCCTAACCCTAACCCGAGTCCTAACCCTAACCCGAGTCCTAACCCTAACCCGAGTCCTAACCCTAACCCGAGTCCTAACCCTAACCCGAGTCCTAACCCTAACCCTAACCCGAGTCCTAACCCTAACCCTAACCCGAGTCCTAACCCTAACCCGAGTCCTAACCCTAACCCTAACCCGAGTCCTAACCCTAACCCGAGTCCTAACCCTAACCCTAACCCGAGTCCTAACCCTAACCCTAACCCGAGTCCTAACCCTAACCCTAACCCGAGTCCTAACCCTAACCCTAACCCGAGTCCTAACCCTAACCCGAGTCCTAACCCTAACCCGAGTCCTAACCCTAACCCTAACCCGAGTCCTAACCCTAACCCGAGTCCTAACCCTAACCCGAGTCCTAACCCGAGTCCTAACCCGAGTCCTAACCCTAACCCGAGTCCTAACCCTAACCCTAACCCGAGTCCTAACCCTAACCCGAGTCCTAACCCGAGTCCTAACCCTAACCCTAACCCTACCGAGTCCTAACCCTAACCCTAACCCGAGTCCTAACCCTAACCCGAGTCCTAACCCTAACCCGAGTCCTAACCCGAGTCCTAACCCTAGCCCTCCCTGTGTGAAAGCTGTTTCTCAATACAAGCCTCGCTAGCATCAGCTAGCCGTTAGCTTTCGCTAATGTAGCTAGTGTCTAAGTTAACTGTTGTCATGGTGATGTCTGCCGTACCTGTTAATGTATCACACCATATAACTCTGAATACAATATGACACAATTCAACTATAGCAAACGAAAAATCAGTTCAATCTTACCTGTGTGGAGTCAGACAGCTCCGAGGAGACAGACAGGCTGGAGGCGGAGTACTTCAAGTGTCAGCGTCAACTCCTTTTGTTGTCTTTCCCGCCATTCACAAGGGGTGCATGCCAAAGCTCTTCATTTTCGTTTCCTCGCTCCTCGCTTGAACCGGAAGTTGTTCTGGTGCGCAATCTTGAAGACCGTCCCAAAGCTGTTATTTGTGCATCGAGGAGCGAGGAGCGAGGATCGAGGAGGCTTGCCGGAGGAGCTATGAGCGAGGATACACTAGTGTATCCTCCACGGAAGTCTTTTACCGACCGACACGCCCCCTTATTGGATATCAGTTACTGATTGGACGCTGCTGCTGATAGACACGCCCCCTTATTGGATATCAGTTACTGATTGGACGCTGCTGCTGATAGACACGCCCCCTTATTGGATATCAGTTACTGATTGGACGCTGCTGCTGATAGACACGCCCCCTTATTGGATATCAGTCACTGATTGGACGCTGCTGCCGATCAGACTGATCTGATAACTTTACCTCTCAACATCACTGGAGTTTTATACCGGAGTGAAAACAGATCACAGATTAAACGTGTTATAGTTTAGTTGTCTTCTGATTCACCATCTAGTTATAATCTGTGTTAACTGATGCTCTGAGCAGCAGCAGAAGGACCTGCAGGATCTCTGCTTCACACACCGTCAGTGAAGCAGCCTGACAGTCAGAGGGGTTTATAACACCTGATGAACTGACTTAAAATCACTTTCTGCATTTATTAGAATGATGTGTCTTTTCATGATCTGTTATTTCCCCCGTTAACTTTTATTAATGATTCTATTAAAGTCAGAGAGAGAAGGAGAGTCTGTCTGTCAGCAACAAACACCTTTTACATCATTTATCCTCATTCAGTCACATGAGGCTGATGATTCCTGAACGTCTGGTTTGATATGAATTACATCATTTACATTTTCCCTTTAGCCTAATAAATAATGTCCAGTGTTCAAAAAACACCACAGTCATATTCTGAGTTATTAAATAATTAACTCACAATCAGAATATCAATAACTACAGACGCTAATAATGAATCAATAATATAAAGAGCACTTGTCTTTGTTAGTATTAGATCAGTTCAGACACAAACAGCTGTTAGAGCTGACTGACAGCTGATCCAGATGTGATCCAGATGTGATCAGCTGCTGCTGTCATCAGAAACGATGTTCCATTGCTCTTAAAGCGGCTTTCCTCGTTTCCTCTCTCCTCGCATGGTTTCCTCGTTTCCTCTCTCCTCGCATGGTTTCCTCGTTTCCTCTCTCCTCGCATGGTTTCCTCGTTTCCTCTCTCCTCGCATGGTTTCCTTGCGTCTCTCCATGCTTCCCTGGTGGGAGGGACTAAGACGCAAGTGAGGGAAACAGGGATGCAATTAAGAGCTTTGGCATGTACCCATCCCGTCTGTGTTCACAACTGAGAGATTTGAGTATTATGAACTCACTTAAGGGATTTGACGCCAACAAAAAGTCCGGTTTGCTGGACTGACTTATATTTTGGACTCAAATGTTAATAATGTATATTTCAAAGTCTTAACAACTTGAAACGCTTTTTTAAGCCAACAAATACAAGTTCTAGTTTTTACAGTGCAGTAGCCTGCCCTGATTCCTCTCAGCACTGTGTGACTGAGCCCGTCTCCTCCCAGTCCAGCTGCTCTCTCTCCTCCAGACGAACCAGTCAGACCAGTCACACCACACCACACCAGACATGGCAGCCGATCAGCCCGGGGCAACACTTGAGGAAACTGAGCAAGTTCATTCATCAGATTTGGGTTTGTTTGAGGATCACGGTGGTAATATCCCGAAGAGACATGCCCGGGTTACCGTGAAGTACAACCGGAAGGAGCTGCAGAGGCGGCTGGACGTGGAGAAGTGGATTGACGAGAGTCTGGACCGGCTGTACTCGGGTCAGGTGGGTGGATGAGAGACAAACTGCTTCCTAAAATATATACTGTATTATATCATAAGACAATAATGCTTATCAAAAGATTGTGTCCACATTAAAGGTGTAACTCTCTACAGTCAACTATGAGGTGATGAGAAGCTTTAAATATAAAGTTATTATATTTTAAAGACTGATATGAAGACACACTGAGAGGACAGTCGGTCCTCCTCTGGTGATCTATGAGGTGATGAGAAGCTTTAAATATAAAGTTATTATATTTGAAGAAGACTGTGATATGAAGACACACTGAGGACAGTCGGTCCTCCTCTGGTGATCTATGAGGTGATGAGAAGCTTTAAATATAAAGTTATTATATTTTAAAGAAGACTGATATGAAGACACACTGAGGACACAGTCGGTCCTCCTCTGGTGATCTATGAGGTGATGAGAAGCTTTAAATATAAAGTTATTATATTTGAAGAAGACTGATATGAAGACACACTGAGGACACAGTCGGTCCTCCTCTGGTGATCTATGAGGTGATGAGAAGCTTTAAATATAAAGTTATTATATTTTAAAGAAGACTGATATGAAGACACACTGAGGACAGTCGGTCCTCCTCTGGTGATCTATGAGGTGATGAGAAGCTTTAAATATAAAGTTATTATATCTGAAGAAGACTGTGATATGAAGACACACTGAGGACACAGTCGGTCCTCCTCTGGTGATCTATGAGGTGATGAGAAACTTTAAATATAAAGTTATTATATCTGAAGAAGACTGATATGAAGACACACTGAGGACACAGTCGGTCCTCCTCTGGTGATCTATGAGGTGATGAGAAACTTTAAATATAAAGTTATTATATCTGAAGAAGACTGATATGAAGACACACTGAGGACACAGTCGGTCCTCCTCTGGTGATCTATGAGGTGATGAGAAGCTTTAAATATAAAGTTATTATATTTGAAGAAGACTGTGATATGAAGACACACTGAGGACACAGTCGGTCCTCCTCTGGTGATCTATGAGGTGATGAGTGCAGAGGAGAGGTGGGGCAGCCTGCTTCTCCTTACAAGGCTAAGCATCCTGTAGATGTGAGGTCCACGGTCGTCCCTTCTCACAGACCTCTAGCTTTCTTGGTGCTTACCTTACATGGGCAACCGAGAGAGGGATGAAGGATGTGAAAAAAAGGAAGAAGGGAGGGTTACGGAGGAGGGAAGGCGCTGTTGTATAGTTGGTCCCAGGAGGAGGCAAACACTGCACATCTGGCTGCTGACGGGAGCTCGGGGTCTCTCATGAGGACACATGGCTGGAGAGGAAAGCACATTTTTGGACAAAAAATGCAGGATTATGTTGTGAAAGCCAAATATGTTCATTGTGAGGAAAGAGAAGTCACATAATCTAAAATGAGATAAGTCAGAGAGCCAATGGCATATTCACACAAAACATTGATTTTAATATTAAAGGAGAGAATGGTCCTATTGGAGATTGTTGATATGATTTAAAGGGGACATATTAGCTCATTATCAGGTTCATACTTGTATTTTGGTTAGGGTTAGGGTAGTTAGGGGTTGGTTAGGGTTTGGTTTCTACAGAACACGTTTACATAATTTAATGTTCAAAAAACACTTTATTTTTTTCCTCCTGAGTGTCTGAATATCGCTGTATTCACCGTCTGTCTGAAACGCTGCGTTTTAGCTCCTGTCTCTTTAAGAGCCCCCCCGTCCTCCCGATAAAGCCCAGTCTGCTCTGATTGGCTAGAGAGAAAATATAGTGCACCTTTGCGAAGGTAGTTCTTAAGCTGTGGATGGAGATATTCAGATGGGGGTGGGGGGGCGGTATATTCTAGTGTACGGAGGACGGAACCTGCCAAAATAAAAAATAAATAAACAAATAAATAAATCATTAAATGTAGAAAGAAATAATATTAAAAATAAGTGTAGCCATTGATTAATTAATAAAATATGACAAATTGATATTTCTATTTTAATTTGCTTTTTTATTTGTTTATCTTTGTATTAATACCCCCCTTTAATGTTTCCTTTTATTTATTTATGTATTTATTTGTATTATTTTTTAAATTTTTATTTATTTATTTTTATTTTATTTTTTATTTTTTATTTATTTGTATTTATTTTTAAATGTATGTATTTATTTATTTATTTCTGCATTTATTTATTTCTGCACGCTTTTCCCATTTGCCTTTCACCCCTTATTTATTTCCCCAAACTTATTTATTTATGTATTCTTTTCATTTCTTTTTACATTTCTTTATGCATTTCTGCCTCATTATGCAAACGGAGTTGGTGATTTAATGACATATTTATTTATTTATTGAGTCATTTATTTATTCATTATTTTTATTTTGGCAGGTTCCGTCCTCTGTACTAATGATTATAATAATTATTCTTGTATTAGTTTTTCAGGTGAGAAGGAGCTGCCTGTAGAGTTGTAGTGTGTAGAGATGAAGCTGCTAGAGTCCTGTATGTGTCAGTGCGGTGGTGTGGACGGGCGGATGGGTCTGACCCCGTCACCCAGCTCAGCTGGTACAATGACTGTTTGTTCAAACAGAGCAAGTATTATGTGAACATTGTTAGTATTCAGCCTCCAGAGCCTAAACATGCAAGTGATGGATGTGTGAATGTGTGAGGCGTTGGATGTTAGACATGATTTCTCCTCGCCCTACAGTCAGGTACCTAAAGAACTTTTTAGTTTTTCATCTTCACAAGTACATTGAGGTTCCCTGGAATCAATTAATGCTGCTTGAACTGTTCCTTTAAATATACAGACTTTAGTTTTAAAGGAACAGTGTGCAGTGATTAGGAGGATCTACTGGCAGAAATAGAATATAATATTAATACATGTGTTTTCTTTAGTGCATAATACCCTGAGAATAAGAATTGCTGTGTTTTCATGCATCAATTTATGGGGATCTTAATAAATACTAGGGCTGGCAATAAATTGAAATATTTAATCATAATTAATTGCAAATTAATCACACATTTTTTATATGTAAAAATGTAAGCAAAAAAAATTTAAAAAGCAAAAATACGCTGTGCGACACACAGAACATCTAGATCATGTGTTTTGTGTCCTTGTGTTTCCATCAGGGAGGTGATGTGCCAGAGGAGGTGAACATCGATGACCTGATCGACCTGCCTAACGATGAGGAGCGAGTCAGAAAGTTACAGGTAACATGACCTGTGTATATATCTATATCTATATCCATAGATATAGATATAGATATATAAGAGGGCGCTGGTTATATCAATTATACAGCATCGTTAATTCATGATTAGAGAATTTCTTTACCAAGATGAACTGATTTTATTCACTCCAATAGACGTGTCTGAAAGAGTTAATATCGTTATACAGTAATCTCAGTAATCTCAGTACTCTCAGTAATCTCAGTAATCTCAGTACTCTCAGTAATCTCAGTACTCTCAGTACTCTCAGTACTCTCAGTAATCTCAGTAATCTCAGTACTCTCAGTACTCTCAGTACTCTCAGTAATCTCAGTACTCTCAGTAATCTTAGTACTCTCAGTACTCTCAGTACTCTCAGTACTCTCAGTAATCTCAGTACACTCAGTAATCTCAGTACTCTCAGTACTCTCAGTACTCTCAGTACTCTCAGTACTCTCAGTACTCAGTAATCTCAGTAATCTCAGTACTCTCAGTAATCTCAGTACTCTCAGTAATCTCAGTACTCTCAGTACTCTCAGTAATCTCAGTACTCTCAGTACTCAGTAATCTCAGTACTCTCAGTACTCTCAGTACTCTCAGTAATCTCAGTACTCTCAGTACTCCCAGTACTCTCAGTAATCTCAGTACTCTCAGTACTCTCAGTACTCTCAGTACTCTCAGTAATCTCAGTACTCTCAGTACTCTCAGTAATCTCAGTACTCTCACTACTCTCAGTACTCTCAGTACTCTCAGTACTCTCAGTACTCTCAGTACTCTCAGTACTCTCAGTAATCTCAGTAATCTCAGTACTCTCAGTACTCTCAGTACTCTCAGTAATCTCAGTACTCTCAGTACTCTCAGTAATCTCAGTACTCTCAGTACTCTCAGTAATCTCAGTACTCTCAGTAATCTCAGTACTCTCAGTACTCTCAGTAATCTCAGTACTCCCAGTACTCTCAGTACTCTCAGTACTCCCAGTACTCTCAGTAATCTCAGTACTCTCAGTACTCTCAGTACTCTCAGTAATCTCAGTACTCTCAGTACTCTCAGTACTCTCAGTAATCTCAGTACTCTCAGTACTCTCAGTACTCCCAGTACTCCCAGTAATCTCAGTACTCTCAGTACTCTCAGTAATCTCAGTACTCTCAGTAATCTCAGTACTCTCAGTACTCTCAGTAATCTCAGTACTCTCAGTACTCTCAGTACTCTCAGTACTCTCAGTAATCTCAGTACTCTCAGTACTCTCAGTAATCTCAGTAATCTCAGTACTCTCAGTACTCTCAGTACTCTCAGTACTCTCAGTAATCTCAGTACTCTCAGTAATCTCAGTACTCTCAGTACTCTCAGTACTCTCAGTAATCTCAGTAATCTCAGTACTCTCAGTACTCTCAGTACTCTCAGTACTCTCAGTACTACTGAGAGATTTTATGGTAGAATATTGAAAATGAATATATTTTTATGTGGCTGGTTTGTTTCAACATAATCTCTCTATTCTTTGACAGGAGCTTCTTCGAAAGTGCAGTAACAACACAGAGGTATGTTTTAACATGACCCACCCAGGGTTAGTATGCATATGTACAGTAAACCTACATGCACACACATACACATACACACACACACACTGGTCACATGCACCAAAACTGAAGCTGCAGCTTCTGACTCCTCGCCCCACCGTCACCCGACACGCCTCAACAATGGCTTTCTGTGCTCTCTTGCCTTTTTCTTTCTATCTGAAGCACAAAGAGTCTTTCTGGACGGAGGCGTCGGCCTCACTGAGGTCGGTCTGCTGGTCACTGATGCAAACTCAGGCAAAAGAGCAGGGAGGGAGGGAGGGCGGGTCAGTGGAGCTGCTGCTCTCCTTACTCGCACTCTGGTGTGGAGCGTCATTAAAGATACACTCACATGTCCATAATGTAAAGTGAAGCCGTTTTTGCTTGCTGTGATCATTCCTCCTGTTTAAACTGGACCAAACCTTCCTAACATGCCTCCGTTGGTAACGGTTACAAGATTCACAGTCCTTCTTCTGTGCTAAAATATTTCCCTGAAGTCAATATGAGGCTTAACAGTCTGTGTCGTCAAATTAAAGCTGCAGTAGGCAGAATATTTTTGGCATCATTGGTCAAAACATCCCATAATAACCTTTCAGCATGTTGTAATTCAAGTGTTCTGAGCGGAAACTAGACTTTCAAGCTTTAGAACATCTAGCCCGTGACTGAGACTTTGACCTTATTTTACCATCAGATAAACTCTGGATTTCATCCCCCCCCCGTCTCATTCCCTGGTTAGAAGGCTGGTATGAGAAGGAGGAAGTATTACAGCAAGTAAAGTTTCACATAAACAAACAGAGCTGTCTGCAGCTTTAATGGCTTTCCAAGAGATATGCCACTTCCTGTTGTACGCAGGCATGAACACACTCAAACTAAACAGAGGGGGAGATAGCTGTCTCTAAAAAACTTCCACTGCTTCAGGGAGATTTTGACACGGCAGCTCCTCAAACCTCACACAGAACCGCCGAGACTAGAATGAGTTTTACCACTGCTGACTGATGTCTGTAACAAACACACATGAATCTAGAGTCAGAGAAGTGTTTACGGTCAGTGTTTATTAGAGACCGGGGCTGTCTGTTTATCCCTCCTCTACTTGTACTGTTGCCATAACACACCATATCTGGACATCAGGCCGTAGGAGCTGAGACTCAGCTTTATACAGAGGAAGCAGCTGATCCAAATATGATGCTCAAAAAAGTCTGATTTTCTGGCATGTGCATTGAGATCACAGTCTGGTGACTTTTTTATGACTTATTTGTTCTTAAAAAAAGCTCATGAGCAACACATTTACACCCCAACACATTAACAGTAGACAGAGTTGAAGCGTTCAGGTCATCCTCCTCCCAGGACCCTGCAGCCTTTCTCCATCTATACAGATACAGACACAGATATCCTCCTCCAGGGACCCTGCAGCCTTTCTCCATCTATACAGATACAGATACAGATATCCTCCTCCAGGGACCCTGCAGCCTTTCTCCATCTATACAGATACAGATATCCTCCTCCAGGGACCCTGCAGCCTTTCTCCATCTATACAGATACAGATACAGATATCCTCCTCCAGGGACCCTGCAGCCTTTCTCCATCTATACAGATACAGATACAGATATCCTCCTCCAGGGACCCTGCAGCCTTTCTCCATCTATACAGATACAGATATCCTCCTCCAGGGACCCTGCAGCCTTTCTCCATCTATACAGATACAGACACAGATATCCTCCTCCAGGGACCCTGCAGCCTTTCTCCATCTATACAGATACAGATATCCTCCTCCAGGGACCCTGCAGCCTTTCTCCATCTGTACAGATACAGATACAGATATCCTCCTCCAGGGACCCTGCAGCCTTTCTCCATCTATACAGATACAGACACAGATATCCTCCTCCAGGGACCCTGCAGCCTTTCTCCATCTATACAGATACAGATACAGATATCCTCCTCCAGGGACCCTGCAGCCTTTCTCCATCTATACAGATACAGATATCCTCCTCCAGGGACCCTGCAGCCTTTCTCCATCTATACAGATACAGACACAGATATCCTCCTCCAGGGACCCTGCAGCCTTTCTCCATCTATACAGATACAGACACAGATATCCTCCTCCAGGGACCCTGCAGCCTTTCTCCATCTATACAGATACAGATACAGATATCCTCCTCCAGGGACCCTGCAGCCTTTCTCCATCTATACAGATACAGACACAGATATCCTCCTCCAGGGACCCTGCAGCCTTTCTCCATCTATACAGATACAGATATCCTCCTCCAGGGACCCTGCAGCCTTTCTCCATCTATGGACATAAGAACACTCAAAACAGTCAACAGAAAGGGGCGGGGGGGGATGACTAAACAAGCAAGTAAAGCTTCTTCACTCCTAGTTTTTGTTAGTTTAATGTTCTGATCAGATATCTGATATGGATAATTTATACTTTTAGTCATTTAAAGTCACTATGAGGAACTGATGATCTTGGCGGTCCCATGTGGACTACAGCGGTAGTGTTTCCGAGCACCAGAGTCCCTTTAGAAAAATCTCTCATTTTACTGCAGCAGGGTCTGACAGTCTGTCCCGTGCAGTTCTGGTTATGGTTCTCCCATGCCTCCCTCCCCTCCAGCGGGCCCAGCAGTACGGCCTCTAGCAGCGTGATGTCGTTGTTGGTCTTGACCAGCGGAGCAGCGAGGAACTGCTCCTGGTTGGAGCATCCGCTGCTGCCGGGCGCAGGCGCGGATGTTGCACCATCCTCCATTTAAAGATGAGCTCCACCCTCCCCTTAAAGATGAGCTCCATCCTCCCCCTAAAGATGAGCTCCATCCTCCCCTTAAAGATGAGCTCCATCCTCCCCTTAAAGATGAGCTCCACCCTCCCCCTAAAGATGAGCTCCATCCTCCCCTTAAAGATGAGCTCCACCCTCCCCTTAAAGATGAGCTCCATCCTCCCCATAAAGATGAGCTCCATCCTCCCCCTAGAGATGAGCTCCATCCTCCCCTTAAAGATGAGCTCCACCCTCCCTTAACGATGAGCTCCAATCCTCCCCCCATCTCCCCATAAAGGATGAGCTCCATCCTCCCCATAAAGATTAGCTCCATCCTCCCCCTTAAAGATGAGCTCCACCCTCCCCCTAAAGATGAGCTCCTCCTCCCCATAAAGATGAGCTCCATCCTCCCCTAGAGATGAGCTCATCCTCCCCATAAAGATGAGCTCCAATCCTCCCCTTAAAGATGAGCTCCATCCTCCCCATAAAGATGAGCTCCATCCTCCCCATAGAAGATGAGCTCCATCCTCCCCTGAAAGAGTGAGCTCGACCTCCCCTTAAAGATGAGCTCCATCCTCTCCATAAAGATGAGCTCCATCCTCCCCATAAAGATGAGCTCCATCCTCCCCTTAAAGATGAGCTCCACCCTCCCCTTAAAGATGAGCTCCATCCTCCCCCTAGAGATGAGCTCCATCCTCCCCTTAAAGATGAGCTCCACCCTCCCCTTAAAGATGAGCTCCATCCTCCCCTTAAAGATGAGCTCCATCCTCCCCTTAAAGATGAGCTCCACCCTCCCCTTAAAGATGAGCTCCATCCTCCCCATAAAGATGAGCTCCATCCTCCCCCTAGAGATGAGCTCCATCCTCCCCATAAAGATGAGCTCCATCCTCCCCTTAAAGATGAGCTCCATCCTCCCCATAAAGATGAGCTCCATCCTCCCCATAAAGATGAGCTCCATCCTCCCCTTAAAGATGAGCTCCACCCTCCCCTTAAAGATGAGCTCCATCCTCCCCCTAGAGATGAGCTCCATCCTCCCCTTAAAGATGAGCTCCACCCTCCCCTTAAAGATGAGCTCCACCCTCCCCTTAAAGATGAGCTCCATCCTCCCCCTAAAGATGAGCTCCATCCTCCCCTTAAAGATGAGCTCCACCCTCCCCTTAAAGATGAGCTCCATCCTCCCCTTAAAGGTGAGCTCCATCCTCCCCCTAAAGATGAGCTCCATCTTCCCCTTAAAGATGAGCTCCATCCTCCTCTTAAAGGTGAGCTCCATCCTCCCCTTAAAGATGAGCTCCATCCTCCCCCTAAAGATGAGCTCCATCCTCCCCCTAAAGATGAGCTCCATCCTCCTCTTAAAGGTGAGCTCCATCCTCCCCCTAAAGATGAGCTCCATCCTCCCCTTAAAGGTGAGCTCCATCCTCCCCCTAAAGATGAGCTCCATCCTCCCCTTAAAGGTGAGCTCCATCCTCCCCCTAAAGATGAGCTCCATCCTCCCCTTAAAGATGAGCTCCATCCTCCTCTTAAAGGTGAGCTCCATCCTCCCCCTAAAGATGAGCTCCATCCTCCAAACCTAACCCTAACCCACTGCAGCCCTGTTCATGTTGAACTGGACATTTAGCAGTATTATATTAGATAAGCTATTACTTACTTACATTGTAAAATAACAGATTGTGGTTGTACTGACCTGTTGGACCACCTGCTGTGGGTGCTCTGCTCCTCCTCCTCCTCCTCAGACCTTCATCAGAGAGCTGGTGGTGAAGCTGGAGGGAGTTCAGAAGCAGGACGAGCTGCAGAGCGAAGGCATCGAGCATCCCATCATCTGCAACAGCCACTACCGCCATGAGCCCTACCACTTTAACAACCCACAGCAACAGCATCAGTCCCACCACGCCCGAGGCCAGAACCAGACCCTCTGACGACCCCCCCACCTCCCCCAACCAAGACACACACTGCACACGCTGTCATGACATGACAACAACACGGCAGTTCTATTGGCCCGTGGAAGGCAAAGAAGGAGAAAATCTACCCTAATACTCACTAATTAAGACTTTATATCATGTGGAGTCTCTGCTGGTTGCCTGGTAACCTCACATCGATGACAAGACTCCAGGAGGTCACTGCTCCAGGCCAAGAAATAGTCCAGCACAAAAAACAAAAGAAAAATAAAGACAAGAAATAGTCCAGCACAAAAAAATAAAATAAAATAAATGAAAAAATAGTCTGGCACAAAAAAAAAAAAAAATAAAGATTTGGTATGGCACAAAAAAAAAAAAATAGTCCAGCACAAAAAAAGAAAAAAAATAGTCTGGCACAAAAATATAAATAAATAAAAAAATAGTCCGGCACAAAAAGAAGAGAAGAAATAATCCGGCACACAATATCAAACTATTCCTTTAACCACTTTAACCACTAAAGAAACAGCTGTTTGAGACACATCTCATGGGTGGACAGCTGGCCGAGGATAAAACATGAAATAGAAATAAAAGGGCTTCACTCTCGAGATGCACAAAGCACAAATAGTCAGTAATCATACAGGAAGATATACATCATAGAAATATACAATTTTCCACTCAGTATTCCCAAAAGACCTTTTATTAACACCAAAACCTGTCGCTCACTTCTACTCGACTGGAAGAAGCTCTCATCATCATCATCACTGTCTCTATGTACACAGAAGCTGCATCTCATTTCACCATTTTGTGCCTCCTCGTCTCCTTGTCTCCTTGTCTCCTTGTCTCCTCGCTCCTCCGGCTTGTGACTTGGAAATCGATCTCAGCGCTCCATCTTGGAGGACATCCAAATTCCTAAAATGCGTATCGAGGAGCGAGGAGCGAGGAGCGAGGAGCTATAAGCGAGGATACACCGGTGTATCCTTCAGTGTAGTGGGATGTTTCTGGAGACTAACTGATGACGTATCTGGTGAAAGTTGTTGAAGGATCATCAAAAAATAGAATATATACCTCTCTTCATTTATAATAACATCCTGTTACACATCCTACATCCCACTGAGATCATCCAACATCCCACACTGAGATCATCATCCAACATCCCACACTGAGATCATCCAACATCCCACACTGATCATCATCCAACATCCCACACTGAGATCATCATCCAACATCCCACACTGAGATCATCATCCAACATCCCACACTGAGATCATCCAACATCCCACACTGATCATCATCCAACATCCCACACTGAGATCATCCAACATCCCACACTGAGATCATCATCCAACATCCCACACTGAGATCATCATCCAACATCCCACACTGAGATCATCCAACATCCCACACTGATCATCATCCAACATCCCACACTGAGATCATCCAACATCCCACACTGAGATCATCCAACATCCCACACTGATCATCATCCAACATCCCACACTGATCATCATCCAACATCCCACACTGATCATCATCCAACATCCCACACTGAGATCATCCAACATCCCACACTGAGATCATCATCCAACATCCCACACTGAGATCATCATCCAACATCCCACACTGAGATCATCCAACATCCCACACTGATCATCATCCAACATCCCACACTGAGATCATCATCCAACATCCCACACTGAGATCATCCAACATCCCACACTGAGATCATCATCCAACATCCCACACTGATCATCATCCAACATCCCACACTGAGATCATCCAACATCCCACACTGATCATCATCCAACATCCCACACTGATCATCATCCAACATCCCACACTGATCATCATCCAACATCCCACACTGATCATCATCCAACATCCCACACTGAGATCATCCAACATCCCACACTGAGATCATCCAACATCCCACACTGAGATCATCCAACATCCCACACTGATCATCATCCAACATCCCACACTGAGATCATCCAACATCCCACACTGATCATCATCCAACATCCCACACTGATCATCATCCAACATCCCACACTGATCATCATCCAACATCCCACACTGATCATCATCCAACATCCCACACTGATCATCATCCAACATCCCACACTGAGATCATCCAACATCCCACACTGAGATCATCCAACATCCCACACTGAGATCATCCAACATCCCACACTGAGATCATCCAACATCCCACACTGAGATCATCCAACATCCCACACTGATCATCATCCAACATCCCACACTGATCATCATCCAACATCCCACACTGAGATCATCCAACATCCCACACTGAGATCATCCAACATCCCACACTGAGATCATCCAACATCCCACACTGATCATCATCCAACATCCCACACTGAGATCATCCAACATCCCACACTGAGATCATCCAACATCCCACACTGAGATCATCCAACATCCCACACTGATCATCTGAAGGTGTATTTAACATTGAAAGCATCACAGTAGAGTTTAACACTGAAGTTATGTTTTGTTCCACCTTCCACTGAACACATGAACATGTTTTAGATAACATGCACATATATGACTAATTTAATAATTTATGATGGTCATGAATGTTATTTATTATCCAATATACCAGAATGATGTAACATTGTTAATAGTCCTGTTGCATTACTTATACACTGTAACTTTTTAATATTCATTCTTCCCTTCTGTTTTTCACATGTTGTTACATTTTCAGTTTTGTCAGTTGCATTCACTAAACTTTGATTCTGCAGAGACACTAGTCCTAATAAAGTGATTTCTTTCACTGAGGGTGTTTCCTGTATTTGAACGTGTTTAATGTGTTTTCCATGTCAGGAGGCACTAGGATAATATAGAATAATAATATAGAATAATATAGAATAATATAGAATATGTGGATTATCTGAACAGTTTGGGGGTTCATGGGGCCCAAAATTTAAACAATTGTGTGGCTTTAGTGGGGGTCAAGCAGTGAGCGGAGGGGTATGTGAGCCATGCTTCATCGGGGTCATGTCTGATTGGTCAGGTGAGAGGGACACTATATACCTCCTGTCCTACACCAGACTGTCCACCAGGTGGCAGAGAGGAGCCACAGGGAGGGACGTCCTGTTTAACCACAGAGGTTCTCACCTCGTTCTCAAGCTGCTTTGCTTGGTTATTTCTTTTTTAATTGCACAACTCTAAGCTATTTGGGCGTGCACACACACACACGCACACGCACATGCATGCACGCACACACACACACACACACACACACACACACACACACACACACACACACACACACTCATATATCCTTCAGCTGTTCCTGTTCTGTTCTTTGTGTGACATTAGAGCCCCCCCCCCCACGGCTGCAGTGACCTTGAGGCTCTGCAGTAAAGCAGCAGCTCCAGAGCTGATTGTCTCCTAGCTCTGATCAGTCCACTTAAAGTCTTCCGCTGAGGAAGATGACACTGCTGATGGTGTCTGAATGGAATCTGAACTCAAGGCCACGGACACAGAGTCATCCTCATAGTTCATTCTCTACCTCTAACAGTCACACATGCACACATACATGCACACAGACAGACAGGGTGAGTAGAGCTGATAAAACTATAAAACCCTGCAGGGGGAGAGCTCTGTCCCATCCTCTACTGTACAGTTAATGCTCTGTCCTGTCCTCTACTGTACAGTTAATGCTCCGTCCTGTCCTCTACTGTACAGTTAATGCTCTGTCCCATCCTCTACTGTACAGTTAATGCTCTGTCCTGTCCTCTACTGTACAGTTAATGCTCCGTCCTGTCCTCTACTGTACAGTTAATGCTCTGTCTCGTCCTCTACTGTACGGTTAATGCTCTGTCCCGTCCTCTACTGTACGGTTAATGCTCTGTCCCGTCCTCTATTGTACGGTTAATGCTCTGTCCTGTCCTCTACTGTACAGTTAATGCTCTGTCCCGTCCTCTATTGTACGGTTAATGCTCTGTCCCGTCCTCTACTGTACGGTTAATGATCTGTCCCATCCTCTACTGTACGGTTAATGCTCTGTCCCGTCCTCTACTGTACGGTTAATGATCTGTCCCATCCTCTACTGTACGGTTAATGCTCTGTCCCGTCCTCTACTGTACAGTTAATGCTCTGTCCCATCCTCTACTGTACAATGCTCTGTCCCGTCCTCTACTGTACAGTTAATGCTCTGTCCCATCCTCTACTGTACGGTTAATGATCTGTCCCATCCTCTACTGTACAGTTAATGATCTGTCCTGTCCTCTACTGTACAGTTAATGCTCTGTCCCATCCTCTACTGTACGGTTAATGATCTGTCCCATCCTCTACTGTACAGTTAATGATCTGTCCTGTCCTCTACTGTACAGTTAATGATCTGTCCCATCCTCTACTGTACAGTTAATGCTCTGTCCCGTCCTCTATTGTACAGTTAATGATCTGTCCCATCCTCTACTGTACAGTTAATGCTCTGTCCCGTCCTCTATTGTACAGTTAATGATCTGTCCCATCCTCTACTGTACGGTTAATGCTCTGTCCCATCCTCTACTGTACAGTTAATGATCTGTCCCGTCCTCTACTGTACGGTTAATGATCTGTCCCGTCCTCTACTGTACAGTTAATGCTCTGTCCCGTCCTCTACTGTACAGTTAATGCTCTGTCCCGTCCTCTATTGTACGGTTAATGCTCTGTCCCGTCCTCTACTGTACAGTTAATGCTCTGTCCCGTCCTCTACTGTACAGTTAATGCTCTGTCCCGTCCTCTACTGTACGGTTAATGCTCTGTCCCGTCCTCTACTGTACAGTTAATGCTCTGTCCCGTCCTCTACTGTACGGTTAATGCTCTGTCCCGTCCTCTACTGTACGGTTAATGCTCTGTCCCGTCCTCTACTGTACGGTTAATGCTCTGTCCCGTCCTCTACTGTACGGTTAATGCTCTGTCCCATCCTCTACTGTACGGTTAATGTAATTAGTGTAATTAGGAGGGTTCTCCAGGGTGAAGAGGGGGCGGAGGGGCGGTGGCCTATAGGAGGGGGAGAGAGGACGGGACGGGCCTTTCCTCAGGAAAACATATCACCTTCCACCACAATAGAGCCCGTCAGGAAACCACAGGAAACCACAGGCAGCCACATCGCTCTCTGGAGTCACCGAGTACTTTCGGACACGCTCTCACACTCATCAGTCACACACACACACACACATGCACACACACTCCACCGCCTGGCAGCCCGCACAGCCAGCACACTCCAGGATGACATCGTACTGAAAACACTGCACGGCAATCTCAACAGGTAAGTCTCCTTCTCTGAGCTTCATCTGGGTCCGAGGAGGGAACTGCTGTCTTCATTTATGCTGCTTCTGATTAATGTTCACATTAGTATGTTTCTCTGGGGAAGTTATTGTGTTTGGACATTTTACCCATACATACATACAGACATACATACATACAGACATACATACATACAGACATACATACAGACATACAGACATACATACAGACATACATACAGACATACAGACATACATACAGACATACATACAGACATACATACATACATACAGACATACATACATACAGACATACATACAGACATACAGACATACATACAGACATACATACATACAGACATACATACAGACATACATACAGACATACATACAGACATACAGACACAGACTGGTGCCTAGACATTTGTTGTGTTCTTCTAATAGGTTGAAAACAGTTGATAGATTGAGGAAAACATGTTGTTACCGTTGTTCAGTGAGAAACACTGACACGTTCTAGTGAGCAAACTCACATCTGAGGGAGATGGTTTCCATCCTGGTTTGACTTTACTTCACGAGATTACTTTATATTATTATATATATCTGAACTATTTGAACTGATGACGAAGAGCCCTTAATGATGTCTGCTCTCTGATGTCTGTCATCTCTTGGATGACGTGAAGGTGTAAGTGTTTAAAATGCTTTAATTCCGCGTTGGGTGGTGACTAAGATCAAACACCGATGTTAAACGATAGGTTCATACTTTATACGTCTATCTTAAAACAGTACTCACACTGAAACAGTTGTTGGTAGCTGTGATCATTCCTCCTGCTCATGTGGTTTTAGTATAAAAGTCTGACTTTGTGTTTCCCTGGACGATGTTTCCTTCTAGAGAGGGAATTTCATAGTAAAAACACGACTTGTTTTGTCTAATTCAGAATCATGTTAACTTCGGCTGGATGTCTCTGGATTTATTTTTAGGTTACAGCAGAAAGAAACTGTTTTAATGTACGTATGGAAAGTGAGTGTTGCTGTAGGACAGACTGACTCTGTCCTTTAACCTGTGTGACTCAACTCTTTAACTTCAGATATACTTTGTCTCCATAAAAATTAACATCTCATTTAGAAAATAGATTGTGTTTTTGGTGTATCACATGCTTTAGCTGTCCTTTCTGACTAAACAACAAAACATAAAAATTCCACTTTTAAAGTCAGTTAGAAAAATTATATGATTTAAATAATAATAAATAAAATGTGTTTTCCCCAAATTAGCAGGAGAAAGAAAAAAATCATTCATTATTATTATATACATTTTGTTCTGATTAATATAATATTTATATAAGGTTATAGTTCAGCGTGTGTAAACGCAGCAATATTTTTAATCCATATTTCCTAATTGCTCAGTGAAGTGAATTACATAACCAGCATGTGAACGGATGTTTTTGCTTCCAGTTATATAAACTGTCTGACGGCTGATGGAGCAACACAAATAGGTTCCACATTTCAAGTTTAAAGTTCACTTTCCTTTATGCACGGAGTCCTGTCTTTTGTACAGTGGATTTAACTGGTTATTAATTCTCAATATTACCGTACAGGACTCCTGTGGGTTGAGTTTTTAAATTACCATTAAGTACCAGATAGTGGTAGATAGATAGACCGTTTTATAACTGAACCTTATGACTAAATCTGTTGTTGATTTGCAGTTTGGTAAAATCTCCAGAGCAACCATGCCCATCCTGAAGAAGCTCCCGGGACGGTCCAAGAGCTGCCACGAGTTCCCCAGAGGGAACGGAGAACTGATCCTGCCCCGGCTGGACTTGAATGATCTCAACGATCTGAAGGAGCTGAACGACCTGAAGGACCTGAACAAGAACTTGAACCCCTTTGAGGACGTGGACCTGTATGAGGACGAGAGGAAAGGAGGTGACATGGGCCTCATCATGGGGGAGGTCAGGGGTAACCTCCAGCTCAGATCCTCCCGTGATGGAGAAGAGGAGGAAAACGAGGTGAACGCGAGGCACGGGGCGGGGAACCCTAAAGGGAGGCCCCTCAGGGGGACCCTGGAGCGGATCTGTGGAGTGTCGCCCCTCAAGACCCTCGGAAAACTGGGGAAGGGGCTGCGCATATCGGGACGCAACGTATGGGGGAACAACTCTCCCCACTACAGCCCTGGAAACTCAAACAGTCTCCCACCAGAGAGGGAGAGAAGGAAAGGACTACGCAGGGGCTCCGAAGGGATTATGACCCTGCTCCGGTGAGGAAGAACAGTTCAGACCTTAGAAGTAGGGCTGTCAGTCTATTCAAATATATATGGCAAATATGCTGCTTTATGTAAATGTATGTATATATTTATTACTGTAAATCAATGAACAACACAGATCAATAACAGATATTGATCCAGAAACCCTCACAGGTACTGCATTTAGCATAAAACAATATGCTCCAATCATAACATGTCAAACTGCAGCCCAACAGGCAACAACAGCTGTCAGTGTGTCAGTGTGCTGACTTGACTATGACTTGCCCCAAACTGCATGTGATGATCATAAAGTGGGCATGTCTGTAAAGGGGAGACTCGTGGGTACCCAGAGAACCCATTTACATTCACTGATCTAGAGGTCAGAGGTCAGAGGTCAAGGGACCCCTTTGAACATGGACATGACAGTTTATCCTCTCCAACATTTAGTGTAAGTTTGGAGCGTTATTTAACCTCCTTGGTACTGATGTTTTCTAGTCTCATATGATAACTGTATCTTCACTCTAGCTTTAGAGCCCACTACATCCTAAAAATTACAAGTTGCATTAATGCGTTATTATTGCGTTAACTTTGACGGCCCTACTTAGAAGATTGTAACTGTTGAAATGTGAAGAATTCGGATTTGTGATATAAAGAGTAAAAAGTACTTCAGCAGCTGTGGATGAAACTCTTGTGGAGAATCTTCTAAAGTATGATATCTTTGATTAATATATTTCTACTATACAATATATATAGTGTATAAACCACATTATTCTGAAAATCTAAAAACAACACCCAATAACATCAACAGAAATAACTGTAAAATACAATAATGTAACTATGACAGAGAAACTGTTTTACTTTTTGAGCTCTAATCGTGTGATGAATTATCCACACACTGAAAGAGGAGACGCTGAAAGATGGAAAATCCCTCGTTCCCGTTGCTGCTGGGTCGGTGATAGAATAGCATATATTGTACTTATTTCCTGAGTTATGTAATATGCTGTAGAAACTTGTTGATCTACGGAACCTCTTTTGTTTTTCGGTGACATGTCGAGTACTCACTGTGCTTACTCAATGGGACTATTTTTAACCGACGCTCACAGTTTTGTGTGAATATGTGGCATTCCAGACATAGCAGCTACTGGGCCATTCTGTAGAGTACAATACAAATGTAATTCCTATTCATACATTCCTGCGTATGCAAATCACGCAGTCTGATGTCTTATTTAAAATGGTCGTTCGTGCTCTGTGTTGTTGCTGTGCAGCCTTACAGGTCGCCGTAAGGAGGAGCGCAGAGAAAGCCTGCCCTGCGGAAACCTGAGCACAGACAACGAGGCGGAGGCTTCCAGGCGGCCCTCCTTCCTCAGGATGGTCAGTCTGGGCAAGCTGAAGAGGGAGTCCATGTCAGACAAGGCCTCCCAAGAGGCCGAGGAGGAAACAGAGGAGGAGGAGCCGGTGGTCAAAACCAGAGAGCCCCTCTCAGGTAACAATCATCAGGTGCAAAAGTCCAGGTCCTGATCTAAAAACATACCAGGTGACCCAGAAGAGTCTGAGTTCCCCTTACATTACAGAACTTTTCCCGGTCGAGCTTCAGCAGTACTTCCTCCCAATCCTAGACAACTCTCTGATGAGACTGAGAAGTCCCCAGATCCCTGAGTCACTGGGTTCAATCACCACCAGACTGTGAAATCAGGAAATGACCGCACTTCCTCCTACCCCAGGTTCCTCTAGATAGAAGTTCAACCAAGCTACTGTTGACAGACTCCACAGGGATCCTCGCTAGGAATAGAAGAGTGTGAAGGATGAGACGACTACTCCATATCCATAAAAACAGATCTACCCTCTCCCAGTTTGTTGGTTAACCCTCCGTTTTGTGACAAATAAACACAGCTTCCTGTTTCTCTTCTTGCCTCTCCACAGTCCTGGAGATCCTACAGCTGGTTAACCACAGGGACCTCCTCCTGGCCGACACTCACATTCAGGAGCTGGAGCGAGAGTGTGAGCTGCTGTCTCTTCTTCCGACCACGACTACTTCCTCTCCGACCCTTCGTCCCAGCACCCCTCTGGGCATGTTCCCCTTATCATCCTCATCCTTAGATGATTCCCTCAGCTCCAACGCAACGCTGGACTCGAGTCGGCGGAAGGCTAAGGACGTGGAGCTCCTGTACGAGGCCCTGCAGAAGGAGATGTGGGATGTGGTGCGGGAGTCCCTCCGCCAGCCCAGCGCCGGTCCCAACCTCGGGCTGGTGGTGCTGGTGATCCAACAGGAGGAGCACGCTGACGCCGTCTGGGCCCTGAGAGAGGACACCAAGCCGGAGCAAGAGGGCCCCCAGATCCAGCCCAGCCAGCGTCCCCGGAGGCTGAAGATTAAGTGGAGGCAGGCTGTGATGGAGGCCGCGGACTGGAGCCTGCCACATCAGGTAGACACCCAGGCAGGCCAGCTGGCTTCGTACCTGGAGCGACTGAGGAGTCGGATGGTGGATGACCTGGATGCAGCGAGGAGGAATGCTGTATCCATTTACCCAGAGGAGTTTGCTGCCTTCCAGGTGTATGTGGACAGTTACCATCGAGCCGTGGCCAAACGTCTTCGGACCATCACTAGCGGCCCGCTGCAGATCACCGACGTCTACTCGTTACTGGACTGGTTCTACAACATCTACAACAGGTAGAGTACCTTATTAGACAGTGAACCTCCAAGGCAAGAATGCATTTCAAACCTGGAAACTGGAACGGTTTTTTACTGATCTAAAATTTTCTGCTAGGGATGTCCTCGGAACCATTGGCACCACCAAACCCATCAACTATGCTCCTCTGGAGCCCATCCTGCCCCAAGACACGGTGGAGAGGCTGGAACAAGACTGCATCAGCATCGTCAGGGTAAGAAATATCCTGCACAGCTGTTTCTTTAGAGAATCTGGTTAGAAGACACTTTTTAATTTCATGTTGTGATTTTCAGGAGAAGGTGACGATAGAGCTGATTCAGGTTCTGGATGAAGAGGAGAGGCGATGGGCCCAGACTCTGCACATAGAGGAGTACCAGTCCCACCTGGCACGCTCAGTCATCCAGGTACATCCTCACATCATGTTCACTGTGAAATGAATAAATGTCTTTTTCACATAAGATACTTATCGTTCACGTCTTTCACACATCCAGAGGCTGAAGGTGGACTTGGACAGGTCTACATCTGTGAACCAGTTTCTAGGGGCGAGAGTGGCTCGATGTAGTCTCGTTGGACTGGCCGACTTTCTCTACAAGTGAGTGTCAGAGAGGCATAAAGTCGGGAAAACTGGGGGGCTTTAACCAAACTTGTAAACACAAAAAATTACTATTTATAAAATAAGTTGTTTGCAGGTCGTAAAAACAAAATACACGTATTGTATTTTTTTATTTAAAGGGACAGTGTGTAGGATTTGGTGACATCTTGTGGTGTGGTTGCAGATTGCAACCAACTGAGTACCCCTCCTTATCACTCCTTTTCCAAGACTGCGGTAACGTGAGCCACCTTGGTAACGCCGTTCACCTCACTCAGAGGCCATCCATACCATAATAACGGGCGGTACCACGGTTTAGCACTCTGCGGCTCACGTTACCAAAGTTTCACAAGAACTACGGAGAACTACGGTGGCCTTCAGGTAGCTTAAAAACATGAAAGTCTCTCTCTAGAGCCGGAGTTTGGTTTGTCCGTTCTGGGCTACGGTAGAAACATGGCGGACTCTGTTAAGAGGACCCCGGTTTTTTGGGGGCAAGCCCCAGTGTTTTTATAGGACAGGACAGGATTGTTCATTTCCAGATTGTATTAACATTCAGCAGGTTTTCATAATAAAACCTCTGTGTGTCCAGTTTCCAGAGGAAGGCGGAGATGTTTCATGATACTCAGGCAGAATTTGGAGACCGAGGGGACGGATATGTTTCCAGAACCATAGCTCTGGTGAACTGCTGCCCTCCTCTCAGGTAGACAAGCCATTCATACATTATTATTCAAACTGAAAATCTTCATTTTCTGCAGTAGATTTGCTGAAAGTCCATGATAACGTCTGTCCTGTGTATCCTGTAGGTCCTTAGTGGAGCGCTGCAGGCAGTGTGACCCACAGGGCAGTGAGGAGTCTGCACAGAGAGCCAACTCCTCCCTGGACAGGATCATCAACCAGTCAGTGAGGGTGCTGACGGACCGACTGTTTGAACACATCAGGGTGAGCAAGGCAGCAGCAAGTCAGGAGCAAGTCAGGAGAAAGGCAGCAGCAAGTCAGCAGCAAGGCAGCAGCAAGTCAGGAGCAAGGCAGCAGCAAGGCAGCAGCAAGGCAGGAGCAAGGCAGCAGCAAGGCAGGAGCAAGTCAGCAGCAAGGCAGGAGCAAGTCAGGAGCAAGGCAGGAGCAAGGCAGGAGAAAGGCAGCAGCAAGGCAGGAGCAAGTCAGGAGCAAGGCAGCAGCAAGGCAGGAGAAAGGCAGCAGCAAGGCAGGAGCAAGGCAGGAGCAAGGCAGCAGCAAGGCAGGAGCAAGGCAGCAGCAAGTCAGGAGCAAGGCAGGAGCAAGGCAGGAGAAAGGCAGCAGCAAGGCAGGAGCAAGTCAGGAGCAAGGCAGCAGCAAGGCAGGAGCAAGTCAGGAGCAAGGCAGCAGCAAGGCAGGAGCAAGGCAGCAGCAAGGCAGCAGCAAGGCAGGAGCAAGTCAGCAGCAAGTCAGGAGCAAGGCAGGAGCAAGGCAGCAGCAAGGCAGGAGAAAGGCAGCAGCAAGGCAGGAGCAAGGCAGGAGCAAGGCAGCAGCAAGGCAGGAGCAAGGCAGCAGCAAGTCAGGAGCAAGGCAGCAGCAAGGCAGGAGCAAGGCAGCAGCAAGGCAGGAGCAAGTCAGCAGCAAGGCAGGAGCAAGGCAGCAGCAAGGCAGGAGAAAGGCAGCAGCAAGGCAGGAGCAAGTCAGCAGCAAGGCAGCAGCAAGTCAGCAGCAAGTCAGGAGCAAGGCAGGAGCAAGTCTCATTGGAGTCTTTAAAGCTTGCTTCTCTTTAACCAGACATACTGTATACCTCTAGGTATAAAAAGAAACCTTGAATGTACTCCCTTGAAACACAAAGTAATCTGTGTATGTCTCTATTTCACATCCATGGAGTATGTGTGTTGTTTAGTGGTGAAAGAAGTATTCAGATACTTTTACTCAGTAAGTAAATGGTAGTAAACCCACAATGTAAAACTATATTTAAGCTGTAAGAATTGAGTCACTGAAAAAA
Source organism: Sebastes umbrosus (assembly GCF_015220745.1). Taxonomy (NCBI): domain Eukaryota; kingdom Metazoa; phylum Chordata; class Actinopteri; order Perciformes; family Sebastidae; genus Sebastes; species Sebastes umbrosus. The sequence goes on along the minus strand of NW_023618503.1, from coordinate 11,414 downwards.
GGCTTTGTAAAAAAAGAAAAGAAAAAGACTTCCATTCAAAATCATACTTAACATTTTCTTTATATGTGTTGAAATTCTCGTTTCAGTTAGCTTGCTAGCATAACAGCTGTGAGTACTAACAGTAGCCATGTTTGTCGTTTACATTCATTATGATAATTGTGTCTGGAGTTTCTGCTGCTAGCTACTTTCATTGGAAAGAGTTGGCAACACTGGGCTGAGGTTATAGGTTGGATCACTTTTAAAATGTGCGTATTTTTGCTGTTTTTTCCGATGTTACCTACCCCAGCTTTAAGTACAAGTAAAGAGAAGTATTATCAGGCAACATAACTTTAGTTCAATCACTGTTACTGATGCATTAAAGTTGGTTTAATTCAATTAATGATTCATATTTTATATGATGATCATATGTTTTATATGCAAAATCTGCAACAGCCATCCGATAAATGTGATGCAGTAAAAAGTACAATATCTGAAATGTAGTGGAGCGGAAGTAACTGAAAGTACCTCAACACTGCTCTTAAGTACAGGACTTGAGTAAATATCTTGTATTAATCAGAACTTGGTGTGTTGTTGTTCCAGCCTTTCTTTGACAAACTGATAAAGAGGAAATGGTTGAACAACACGGAGGCCTTTGAGGCCATTGAAGCCAGCATTAAACAACACTTCAAGAAGTTCAGGAGGATGGACTCTCCGCCGTATCAGGTAACACTTTGATGATCTGATCAATCCGTGTTTAACGGTGTTTAACATGTTAAAGGAAGGTTATATGTAACCAGTCAGTGGTTCATGTCTCTGAATGACTGACAGACCCTGGTGGGAGAGGTGCACCGGCGGGTCCTGGTGGAGTATGTCCGAGCCATCATGCGGGGACGGCTCATCTGCACGTCCTCCAAGACGAGGAAGAGGATGGCGTTCCGCCTGCAAGATGAGGCCAAACAGCTGAAAGGACTCTTTAAGGATCTGGTAAGTCTGATTTAACCTGTAATGAACATATATAGTCTTTAGCGTGACACCCTGAGAACCCCAAGCATTATAAATAATTCCAACATGCTGATTCTTAAAAACACGGAGCGGAGCCGGCGCAGGGAACGCAGAGTCTGACCCTGGAACTTCCCAGGTCAGGAATAACTCAGACAGTGTTGATACAGGACTGAGCTCTGAAAAATGGCTGCCGTCAGTGAGATGGAGATGGATGGACCGGGCTTACGTTAGCACTTGCCAGAGAAGGGAAGAGGGTGTAAAACAACTGGGCCCGACGGCGTGGCATTTGCCCCCTTTCTGTGCGCGAGTTCAAACAAGTGTCCGTCACCTCGGCTGACAACAGGAAGCTGCTGTGTTCAGAAGGAACTTCCTGTTCCTGTCAGCTGGCTGGCTTTGATGTGGCTCTGGGATGGCCTTGATGGCCTTTTTTCGCCGAGGAGCGGTATGAAGTGTCTGTGGAAACTGGGAACTTGGGAAGGGGGGGGGGGGGGTTAATGGCGGTCTAAAAAAGAAGTCGTTATTTTTAGTGAATGCCAAGCCAAAGAATTCTGCTTTCTTTTTCCTGAGTGTTGGAAGGAAAAACACGACCCAGAAAAACAGAGGTGGAGTTTTGTTATTCACTCAGTAAATCACCTGAATGTTTTTAAAGGTATTCATCTGTGTTTCCTCTGAAGGGCTGATAGTCCACGGCCACATCTTAAAAACACATGTTTAATCAGAAGAAGAACAGCGATGACAAATGCAGTGAACTTTACACTTAGTTGAACTCATTTCCAAAGAAAGTCCATCTTAATGATGAATTTTAAGTTTGCTGCTACGCTCTTTGTCTCCTCTCTGCTTCAGGAATCAAGTTCATCTTGGTTAGACAGCATCATCTGCCACCTCGCTGACATCATTCTCCTGGAGGACACTCCCTCCATCCAGATGGAGGTTGCTGTCCTGGTGAAAGAGTTTCCAGATATACGGTGAGAGGTTTTAACAAACGAACCGTGTTGGAACATTTCTATCGTAACCAGGAAGCGTCTATAAAAACAGATATTCTCTCTGCTGTACCCCCGAAGGTCCGATATTCTTTTATGCTTATTGCTACACATTCAGTGCTGTTCTTGGCCCTCAGCCAATGTACCACTATGTATGTTTTTTTTTTTTTGGTCACAATGGATCAAAACAAGGAAAAGAAGTGCGGAAACATATCTACATTAACTTTGCTATTTTTGGAGAGGAGAGCGGGTCTGTTTTGAGAATGGATGAGGCTGAGAGGTCTCGAGGGGGGGGAGGGTGGGGGAGTGTTTGTGCACAGATTAAGACTCAGGTGACGGTCGGCAACCTACGACCGCGTGTGACGCAGAACTCTCCGCGGAGCAGACAGGAAGCTGCTGCCGAGTACTTCCTGTTCCTGCCACCCTGCAGGAGACAGACTGGTGCCACGCTCGGAATCAAAGAGGGAGAGGTGTGGAAGAGGAGAGCAAAACAGAGTAGTTCAGACCTGGAGACATGCTAACTCGCTGCTTGACTCACCCCTTCTGTTTACTGCAGGGCATCCCCCGCCGGTATTTTAAGAGATGAAAGGCTGCCGGCCTTCTGGGTGCTTCATTTAACTGCAGCAGAGTCCATTCATGCACACGTGACTGAGCCTACACACAAGTCAATCCTTCAAACACAGATCCTCCTGAATCAAACATGTACTTAAGTAGATCTGTAGATCCGTTATACTCCATTAAGAAGAACAGATCTGAAACCCGAGATCATGACAGATGTGTCTTTTTAGAAAGTGTCACCAAATGTCCCGTTCCTTCCCAGAAACAGATGCTGTGACTCAGAGAGATGCGACTGTTACTCAAAGTCATGTCAGCCTTTGGCGACACCAAACAGACCCGATTTCCATTAACACCCGTCTACCCCCCTTCCTCCCCATATCCTTCCTCCATACAGGAAGAAGCACGTCTCCACCCTGCTGAATATAAGAGGGATGATGCGACAGGCCGAGCGCCAGGAGATCCTCAACATCGTCAAAGACTTTGAATGCCGCAACGCCCTCATGTGCAGGGATCGCGCACTGTTTTCCGACATCCCCATCACCTCGGAGGTGCACTGCATCAGCCTGGGTCTCCTCCGCCTCGCCATGACCATCTCTAACTGGTTCTCAGAGCACCGTCCCGGGCAGAACCACAGGACAGGTGGCAGACATGCGACACCTCAACCTGCCGAGAGCCAGAATATGGAAGACGTACATAAACTTCACAGAGACGACTAGCTATTAGTGTTTGTTAGGAGAGCAGTCACAGACACGCTGTGAAGATCGTGATGAGATGTACACGCACCTTGACCACAAACTGATTGTACCAAATATTGTTACCAGAAACTTGACCTCAGGTACTGCTCGTACTGTACACGCTCACTGACTTACCGACATTTCTCCATCTCCAGATGTGCATTTTAATGGAAATGTGAAACAGACTGTACATCGTAATAATCACCACGATTTATCGTATACTTATGTTGATCTACACAGCTACAGAAGTAAACAAGTGGTATCAAATATCCTCAAAATGTAACGTGTTTTTTTAGCCTTTTATTCCCCCACATCATCACAGAAACAACTGCTAGCAAATGCAGTGCAATATGATCTGTTTAGCATGTATTTACCCAACCATATATACCCATTCTCTGGTATATAGACCACATGTATGTGAGGATATAGTGTATGGAAATGGAAATGTGTTGAACTCTCACTGTGAATGAAATGGATCTGTTGCTGGAAACGTAATAAAAACCCATTGACTGGGTCGCCGAAACAGATTCATTGTGTTCTGTATATCAGCTTTTATACTATTATTGTACATTTAATTCTGCCTCCTTCTAACTGGAGGTGGACATGGGGATGTCAGACACTAAGTCTACAGTGATGTTAAACAACAGACGAGGGTCCGCGGGTCTGACGCAGAACTACATGTACACACATATTTCGAGCCTTCGTTGTTTATGTTAAGGATATGGCATCTTTGTTCAGTAAACTGAGATCTTGAAATATGGGGCTCCACCAAGGCTGCTACATGACGCTCAGCGAGAGGGGTCACGCACCCCGAGGCCAACAACGGGATGTTTTTCAATAAACAAAGATTTCCTGTTGTCCACCGAGGTGCCAACGGATGCTTTTATTGGAGCCAAGTTTACGTTGTGCACTAGGAGGGAACTTCCCCTCTGCTGCTGGGAGTGAAGGTGCAGCGGCCGTGAAGCTTTTTCATGTCCGAGCTGCTCGTTGGCTTCTCAAAACAAAGTCAGGCAGCCTCAGCGGGGGTCATTCTGCACGCTGACCTCTGAAACTTACTGGGTCTAGATGTAGAAATAGCTGCTGTTGTCAGGTTGCTGGGTTTTACAGCTGCTGGTCGGACACACTGACACATATTCATCTGAAAATCCGTATAAAGTCTGGTCAGGTGTTTGGGCGCCTCTCTCTGTCACCACACGGCAGTGAGGTCAGTCACAGGTCATCCAGCGGACATGATGGTCCCAGCTGATCTTGGTGATCCAGTAAGTCTACATACTCGATTGTGAACCAACAGCTGGTAAACAAAGAACGTATATCACTAAGAAGTGAAAGCCAATAGTTTGTTTCATGTCAACATCAGCGTCCAGCAGCAGAGCTACACCTCCGCCATTTTGGACTGAAAGAGACAACCAGACGCCAGTAAAACGTCTACCTACAAAGAGACGTTCTAAAGTAAAACTACATTTCTATTCTATTGTCATATTTAATAGGGAATATTTCATATGGCATAGGGAAAAGATCGGGGTGGATGGTTGGGTCAAAAAACAGGACTTTCGCACAGGAGACCGGCGTTCGTGTCCCGTGAGAAACCAGAAGTCAGAGTTGATTTACTTGTCACGTAACTTCCGTACTTCAGTTGCAGCCCTTTTGGAGTTATTTTAAGTTAAGTCAACCTATTCGTGAACCTAACTAAGTAGTTTTATTTTGAAAAGACTGGAGAGGAAATTGACACGTGCTTCACGTGTTGCTGGACATTTGTAGGAAAATGCACGACAAACCCGTTGTTGAAAGTCGTGCTGAGCGTCACAAAAAAAAGGGAAATTTCTGTCTATGAACACGAATCAAACAGATTAAAATCTGGACTGTTTCAGGAGCTGCAGTGACACCGAGTTGTCTGTTCAGGTGTCTCGCAGCATTTACAGGTTACATATTGGCTTGGAACTAGTGGATTATGATCACACATTAGAGATGCATAATAATGAACAATAGGAAGTTGAAAACCTGCACAATGAATGACAAGATACTAGACTTAATGTACTTTAAGGATGTTTGGCTTTATGATATTATAATCCTGTGCTTCGAGGGACGGATGGTTCTACAAACACTATGATACATCAGATAGCTGTTTTCAGTTTGTCTGTGTATGTTGTATCTGTCCCTACAAAATAAACCAGAAATACAAATAAAAACATTTTAATAAGTACTGATGCACTGGCACATATCAGGTCTGCTGTGATATGATTAGAAATGATTGTCTCTGTTGACAGGATGTCATAAGATCAGAAAATGTGTAGAAGTGGACGGCCTGTTCCAGATATATATATATATATATACGGTAAAGCCATTCATGCTCAGGGATGCGTTCATTACTTGTGGGCTGCTCACTGCCGCGTTGTGGCGGAACTGATTTCCCCAGACTTTAGTTGTTCAGGCAGAAGACTGAAAAAACAGTTCCCATCCACATAATAATATAAAATAAAATGCCTCATTAATAATAATAAAGAACAAATGCCTCTACGATAACAAACAATTAAGGAAACTGAAATATTGGTTTTATTTTTCCTCTTACCCTCCTTTAAAGTTTACCAAATAAAATACACTAAAAGAAATGGGTATAAAGGGTTTCAGTGAAAATCAACAAATGACTAGAATAACTAAATACAGCCTGCAGGCGTGAGGCTATCGCTAGGCTATCGCTAGGCTACCGCTAGGCTACCGCTAGGCTATCGTGAGGCTATCGCTAGGCTATCGCGAGGCTATCATCAGGCTATCGTGAGGCTATCGTCAGGCTATCGCGAGGCTATCGCGAGGCTATCGCTAGGCTATCGCTAGGCTACCGCTAGGCTACCGCTAGGCTATCGTGAGGCTATCGCTAGGCTATCGTGAGGCTATCGCTAGGCTATCGTGAGGCTATCGTCAGGCTATCGCTAGGCTATCGCTAGGCTATCGCTAGGCTATCGTGAGGCTATCGCTAGGCTATCGCTAAGCTATCGTGAGGCTACCGCTAGGCTATCGCTAGGCTATCGTGAGGCTACCGCTAGGCTATCGCTAGGCTATCGTGAGGCTATCGCTAGGCTATCGTGAGGCTATCGTGAGGCTATCATCAGGCTATCGTGAGGCTATCGTTAGGCTATCGCTAGGCTATCGCTAGGCTATCGTGAGGCTATCGCTAGGCTATCGCTAGGCTATCGTGAGGCTATCGTTAGGCTATCGTGAGGCTATTGCTAGGCTATCGTGAGGCTATCGCTAGGCTATCGTGAGGCTATCGTTAGGCTATCGTGAGGCTATCATGAGGCTATTGCTAGGCTATCATGAGGCTATTGCTAGGCTATCGTGAGGCTATCATCAGGCTATCGTCAGGTTATCGCTAGGCTATCGTGAGGCTATCGTTAGGCTATCATCAGGCTATCGCTAGGCTATCGTCAGGCTATCGTGAGGCTATCGCTAGGCTATCGTGAGGCTATCATCAGGCTATCGTGAGGCTATCGTGAGGCTATTGCTAGGCTATCGCTAGGCTATCGTGAGGCTATCGCTAGGCTATCGTGAGGCTATCGTTAGGCTATCGTGAGGCTATCGCTAGGCTATCATGAGGCTATCGCTAGGCTATCGTGAGGCTATCATCAGGCTATCGTCAGGCTATCGCTAGGCTATCGTGAGGCTGTCGTTAGGCTATCATGAGGCTATCGCTAGGCTATCGTCAGGCTATCGTGAGGCTATCATCAGGCTATCGTGAGGCTATCGCGAGGCTATCGCGAGGCTATCGCGAGGCTATCGCTAGGCTATCGCTAGGCTATCGTTAGGCTATCGCTAGGCTATCGTGAGGCTATCGCGAGGCTATCGCCAGGCTATCGCTAGGCTATCGTGAGGCTATCGTGAGGCTATCGCTAGGCTATCGTGAGGCTATCGTGAGGCTATCGCTAGGCTATCGTGAGGCAAGCCAGATTCTTGCACGAATAGCCCCTAACCGTCCTGGTAGTGTCCGTACAGCTAACCTGGTTGAATGGTATTTATGTTGTTTCCCCAACTAGGATAGTGAACACTCTCAATAAACAGAACACAAAGAGCACAGAGTCTCAGACGGGCATGAAACAGAGCAGAGGTTCTGGTTTGGCTGAACACATGTTGCATTGAGTGAAGGAGAGATCAGAATAACCCTCGGGGGGGGCAGTTTCTCTCCTCTTTTAAGCCCTACAGAAAGGGCGTCGTTACACCCTGATTGGCCAAGAGGGGAATGCACCAAGCTGCTCTCAACTATCATTTAAGAGCCAGTCCCCCCCCCAGGTGAACTGAATAACCTCTAATCACTCAGCAGTTCAACCAAAAAAACACCAGGGAAAAGGTAAATGACAGCCAGCACCAGAAAATTGGCAGCTGCCACAGAGTTGCATTCACTCGTTAAATGTTTCTGTCCATCTTGCAAAGCGTTCAGTCCTGCAGCAACTTCCTTGTATTGACACGTCTTTGATTTATGACTAAATATAACCAGCGAATGCACCACAAGGGAAACACTCATACAGCCGATGTCTGAAAAAAAAAGGCTTCAAACATCCTTAAATATTTCTTGAAGCTGTTTACCTGTTACCAACAATAGATCTGCGATATCTGTGACCCCGCGCTGCACCGTGCACTTGTTTTTATTTGTAATAAGTTCCAAGAATTTGTGCAACAGAACAGGAAGAACATTAAGTGAAGTTGGCATCAGCTGAATGTTAAGTTTGGCAGTGTGTCTTCTGAGTCATATGTATATCTGAGAGTATTATCAGACATCCTTTCATATAGTGGATTGAAGGCGGATGTTGAATCGCTGTTTTCCAGGTATCCCAGGCGGGGATTACCATCTCCGACCGAGGAGGGCAGGTAGGAACGAGGGCCAAGCTCTCGGAGGTTTCCCTCCATCGAGCCGTCGAAGGTGGAACGGTCCTCGGTATCACAATGCAATCCCTGGGAAGCACTCCCCTGCTTCCTCTCATTAACACAGCTCTGCAATGGAAAATCCATCTGGCTCTATTCGCTGTTTGTTTTCGGAAGCTGGCCGTGCCCTGTCTTTGTTCACACTGTCATGCACTTTTCATGGTTCCACTCTTTTCTGTTTGTTTGCTTCTCATGAAGTGCTCCGTGTACGTATAAAAGTACTCAATCAAGAGACTGTTGTGGCTGAGAGGGGTCAGTTCTGAGCTCTGGGGCTTGTTTAGTCTAGACCGGGTCGCTCCACTGGTTCTTTCCTCCAATACATCTACAGTATGCCCATAACTCAGATATGGGACTCATATGCTCAATGAAATACTGGGCTCATATTGACCATTTTACAGATATCAGCCAGACAGCGCTGTCCACCTCCAGTAGATAGGGAGCATTAGTGCCAATAAAAAGAAATCAAAACATCTGGATTCATGCTGCTTTAAAGGACAGTTCCAGTGGCTGTGCATGTCTCAAGTATATCTTTTATCACTTTCCCTGTTAAAAGGGTTATTATTTAAAGTTATTTATTAAGTTTTTCTTCATCCACTGAGAGGGTAATACAGGATGCTGTACAGATTGTAAAGAGTTATAATATAAATAAAATTGACATGACTACTGCCCAAGACTTTCACACTATACACAATATAAGATTTTAGATTCATTTCTAAACTTTTAAAAAGCCCAAATCAACTTGCAAAAACGTATAATAAGACAGGTGACTCACTGAATAACTTCCTTTACTTATTTTACTCACTTGTCACGAGATGTGACTGTCAAACAGCATCCTTTAAATCCCTGCAACAACTGAATTAACATCGTCCTTTTTACAATATGCGTTCTTGTTTATTGATTGTCTGCTGAATTTCACTGCATATCTCTAGATTGAAAGGTATTTCAGCAGAAAACTCTCAACACTTGGATGCCAGAGCATCCTTGAATGCACCACCCAGAGAGAGTTTTCAAAATGGTTTCTGTCCCCAACTTTATTGACTAATGATGAACTTTGTGTGTTTGTGTGTTATGTGTCTCATCCAAGCTGAAATATCTGCAGCTTGCCAGCACAGTTGACTGCATGCTGAAATAAATGGAAAACTAAAAAAGCTTTGGAAGTTGGTATGCTTTGGAAAATGGCTGGCAATTTGCGGTAATAGTCCTACCAGTAATGTTCTTCTTTAAAGAATCACAAGAATCCCATTATCAAACTGAGCGTCACCTTCGTCAGATGTCTAACACGTCTGATTATCTTAATCTAGTTGGTTCTGGTTGAGGTGCGACCCCGTCAGAGAAAGGAACGGGTTGTTTATATGGTTATGTAACCACATATAAATGACCTGTCGGAGCAGGATTCAACAGAGAGAACCTCCCGTCCTCTCCCATGTCGAGTATACACTGTCTGTCAGGATGGCTGCCCACTTGAACCAAAACAATGGTGCACTTCGTCACTCCTGATGGGATATCCTGATTTATGTTATCTGAGCGTATCCATCAAGTGGATCTTTATTTAGCGATGAGGAGGTGCGCGGCCCTGCCTGCCGGTGCCTACTCGGGTCCAGATCGGACCGAGCAGACACGCCAACCTGTTTGTTTCGTTATCAGCAGTCACATTGAATCATCGTTCTCAGGCCTCGCCCGCAGACGTAGCGGAGGAAGTTCACCTTTGTTCAAAGCACGGACTACGATCTAAAATAAACTCTGACACTATCTTAAATCATTTATAAAATCTATCATCAAAACAAGCCTTTATTTCTTTAAATGTTGGAATGCTTGATTTGTGGGTGGGTGCGTGGATATAAATATTTTGCTCAGGTCTCCGCTGGCCCGATGCCACCGACACTGTAAACATCCCAACCTGTGGACTTATTTGTTTTCCTGTGTTTAAACTATTTTGACGTCTATATAATAGTGAGAAAAAAACAGGAGGAGGCTCGGTCGTGCATGTCTGTATTTATGTGAGCACATCCCCCGGCCTCACGGACCTGGCTTCATTACAGCACGACCCTCAGTAGCAACGCCAATCATCCAACGATACGGCGATAATGAGAAGATCTCCAAGTGGTGATCGTTAGAAAAGAAGCAAACCAAGTGATTTAAAACCTTAGAAATCCATCAGTTTATAGCCAAGCTAGCGAGGGCAGAGCTGCTCTGTCTGTCAGTCGGTCGGGTCACCATCATTTTGTGACATTCGTGGTCCCCAGGCGATGACGTCTACTGACTGTGGTGAACCTCCAACCTAAAGCCTCTATATATTGACTCCACTCTTATTTCAACGCCTCCTTGAGGTTGACATTTGTTGTTTTTTGAGTGAAATATCTCAACAATTGCTGAATGGATTGCCATGAAATGTTGTACAAACATTCATGTCCCCCTCAGGATGAACTTTGGTGTCCCTCACTTGATTTGTACATAAATTCCTGCAAAACTATAATGGCGAATTCCCATCATCCTCAGCTTTGTCAAATGTTAGCGTGCTAACACTGTACCAGTCAGAGTTGTGGTATTACTGCAATGCCAAATAGAGAGTTGAGTTGAGAGCATAGACTGTATATAAGAAGTGGACATAGTCACCGTGATGTCACCCGTTGGTTTGTGGACTGCCGTACTGAAGCCTTGAACTCGGCATTTTGGCCGTCGCCATCTTGGCTTTTTGTTACCAGAAGTCCGAACACGGAATAAGACATTTTTAGAAGACCAAAATGTTAGTATATATATATATATATATATATATACTTTATATAGAAAACACACTGTGAAAGGGTTAAAGTTCGAAGACGAAAACGCAGACATCACCCAGACCAGATGCCGTGGTAGGGACCCGTTATTAGCCCCGCCCTAAAGCACCCCCTGCTTTATGGTCTATCTGACTCTAAACGGGACCATCATTTACTAAATGAACAAGTAGATACTTAGTAGTAGATAGTAGTACCCTAACCCAACCCAACCATGTAAAGGGGCCCAAGAAGCTCCGGGGGAAAACAATAGAAATATAATTCACAGGGAGAAGCGGAAGCGGGTGCGCAACGGGATGCTTCATGCGACACAACCTAGATTGAATATCCTACTGCGAGGTCCAGCAGCAGTTGCGGTGGAACATGTCGTGGAATGCAAAAAAAAATAATCAAACGTGCTAGACTTCCTGTCGGGACGTTGTGAGGCGTCCCAGACGCGGCGTCGGTTGTCATGTACAACGACACGCTACAGAAGATAA
>NW_023618502.1:0-39231 GCF_015220745.1 Sebastes umbrosus | reverse complement strand
CTTCCATGTCACTCCACCATGTCACTCCTCCATGTAGCTCCTCCATGCAGATCCTTCATTTTACACCTCTCTGTCAATCCTCCATGTAGCTCCTCCATGTCACTCTTCCGTGTCGCTCCTTCTTGTCACTCTTCCATGTCACTACTCAATGTCGATACCTCCATGTCACTCCAGAATGTCCCTCCTGAAAGTAACTCGAGAATGTCAATCCTCCATATTCCTCCTCCATGTCACTCCTCCATGTCGACCCTCCATGTAACTCCTCCCTGTCTTCAATATCACTCCTCCACGTCACTCCTCCATATCGCTCCGCGATGTCGCTCCTCCATGTAGCTCCTCCTAGTCGCTCTACCATGTTGCTCCTCCATGTAGTTCCTCCATGTCGCTCTTCCATGTTGCTCCTCCATGTCACTCCTCCATGTCGATCCTCCATGTCGATCCTCGATGTTGCTCCTCCATTTCACTGCTCCATGTCTTCCATGTCACTCCACCGTGTCGCTCCTCCATGTCACTTATTCATATCGATCCTCCATGTCGCTCCTCCATGTCACTCCAGAATGTCGCTCCTCCATGTCACTCCAGAATGTCATTCCAGAATTTAGCTCCAGATTGTTAAACCTCCAAGTCCCTGCTCCATGTCACTGCTCCATGTCGATCCTCTATTGCGCTCCTCCATGTCATTCCTCCCTGTCTTCCATGTCATTCCTCCATGTAACTCCTTCATGTCAATCCTACATGTCACTCCTCCATGTCACTCCACCATTTCGCTCCTCCATGTAACTCCTCCATGTCGATCTTCCATGTCACTTCCCCATGTCACACTTCCATGTCAACCCTCCATGTCACTGCTCCATGTCGATCCTCCATTTCGATCCTCCATGTTGCTCCACCATGTCACTACTCCATGTCTTCCATGTCACTCCACCATGTCACTCCTCCATGTCTTCCATTTCATTCCCCCATGTACCTCCTCCATGTAGCTCCTCCATGCAGATCCTTCATGTTACAGCTCCATATCGCTCCTTCTTGTCACTCCTCCATGTCACTACTCAATGTCGATACCTTCATGTCACTCCAGAATGTCCCTCCTGAAAGTCAGTCCTCCATTTCGATCCTCCATGTCACTCCTCCATGTCACACTTCCATGTCAATCCTCCATGTCACTGCTCCATGTCGATCCTCCATTTCGATCCTCCATGTAGCTCCTCCATGCAGATCCTTCATATTACACCTCTTTGTCAATCCTCCATGTTGCTCCTCCATGTCACTCCTCCGAGTCGCTCCTTCTTGTCACTCCTGCATGTCACTACTCAATGTCGATACCTCCATGTCACTCCAGAATGTCCCTCCTGAAAGTCACTCCAGAATGTCACTCCTCCATATTCCTCCTCCATGTGACTCCTCCCTGTCTTCCATATCACTACTCCATGTCAGTCCTCCATGTTGCTTCTCAATGTTGCTCCTCCTTGTCGATCCTCCATATCGCTCCTCCATGTCAATCCTACATGTTACTCCTCCATGTCGATCTTCCATGTCAATCCAGAATGTCGCTCCTCCATGTCACTCCAGAATAAAGCTCCACCCTGTCTTTCCAGAATGTACCTCCTCGTAGTCAGACCTCCATGTCACTACTCCACGTAGCTCCTCCATGTAGCTCCTCAATGTCGATCCTCATTGTCGATCCTCAATGTCGCTCCTCCATGTCGATCCTCCATGTCATTCCTCCATGTGGATCCAACATGTTACTCCTCCATTTCGATCTTCAATGTCGGACCTTTATGTCACTCCAGAATGTCGCTCCTCCATGTAATTCCAGAATTTCACTCCAGAATTTAACTCCAGAATGTTACTCCTCCATGTCCTTCCTCCATGTCACTCCTCCATGTTGATCTTCTATTTCACTCCTCCATGTCACTCCTCCCTGTGTTCCACGTCAATCCTCCATGTTCCATGTTACTCCTCCATGTCACTCATCCATGTCGATCCTCCATGTCACTCCTCCATGACACACTTCCATGTCACTCCTACATGTCACTGTTTCATGCCGATACTCCATTTCAATCCTCAATGTCGATCCTCAATGTCACTACACCATGTGTTCCATGTCACTCCTCGTGTTGTTCCTCCATGTGACTATTCCATGTCCATCCTCTATGTCTCTCGTCCCTGCTCCTCCATATCACTCCTCCATGTATCTCCTCCATGTCACCCCAGAATGCCGCTCCTCCATGTCACTCCAGAATGTCTCTCCAGAATTTAACTCCAGAATGTTACTCCTCCATGTCCCTCCTCCATGTCAATCGTCTATGTTGATCCTCCATATCACTCCTCCTTGTCACTCCTCCATGTCGATACCTCAATGTCACTCCAGAATGTCCCTCAGGAAAGTCACTCCAGAATGTCACTCCTCCATATACCTCCTCCATGTCGATCCTCTATTTCACACCTCCATGTCGCCCATCCATGTCACTCCTCCCTGTCTTCCATGTCAGTCCTGCATGTAACTCCGCCATGTCGATCCTCCATGTCGCTTCTCCATGTCACTCCTCCATGTCGCTGCTCCATGTCGATCCTCCATGTCGATCCTCCATGTCACTCCTCCATGTCTTCCATGTCGACACATGTCGATCCTCCATATGGCTCCTCCTTGCTCCTCCATATCACTCCACCATGTCGCTACTCCATGTCACTCCAGAATGTCACTCCTCCATGTCACTGCTTGATGTCACTCCTCCACATCGATCCTCCATTTCGATCCTCCATGTTGCTCCACCATGTCACTCCTCCATGTCGCTACTCCATGTCACTCCTCCATGTCTTCCATGTCGACACATGTTGATCCTCCATGTCGCTCCTCCTTGCTCATCCATATCACTCCACCATGTCGCTCCTCCATGTCACTCCAGAATGTCGCTCCTCCATGTCAATCCAGATTTAACTCCAGAATGTCACTCCTCCATGTCGATCTTCCATGTCTCTCCTCCATGTCACTCCTACATCTCTACCATGTCACTCCTCCATGTCACTTCTCCATGTCGATCAACCTTGACACTCCTCCATGTCGATCCTCTATGTCGCTCCTCCATGTCGATCCTCCATGTCAATCCTCCATGTAGATCCTACATGTCACTCCAGAATTTCACTCCAGAATTTAACTGTAGGATGTCACTCCTCTAAGTCAGTCCTCCTTGTCTATGTCGACTCCTCCATGTTGATCCTCCATGTCAGTCCTCCATGTTGCTCCTCAATGTCGCTCCTCCTTCTCGATCCTCCAGGTCTATCCTACATGTCACTACTCCATTTAGATCCTAAATGTTACTCCTCCATGTCGATCTTCCATATCGCTCCTCCATGTCACTCCAGAATGTCGCTCCTCCATGTCATTCCAGAATGTCGCTCCACCATGTTTATCCAGAATGAACCTCCTCGTTGTCAGTCTTCCATGTCGCTCCGCGATGTCGCTCCTCCATGTAGATCCTCCATGTCGCTCTTCTATGTCGCTCCTAGTCAGTCCTCCATATCAATCCTCCATGTCGCTCCTCCATTTCACTCCTCCATGTCGTTCTTCCAAGTCACTCCTCCATGTTGATCCTCCATGTCGATACTCCATGTTGCTCCTCCATGTCACTCCTTCATATCTTCCATGTCACTCCACCGTGTCGCTTCTAACTTCTAACCCTAACCCTATGCAAAACTCTTGTTTTCATCACTAAACTCGCTTAATATGTCTTTCTCATCCAAAACCACTCAGGAACGCATTTCTCCTCAAGAAACACTGAAAAGTGCATTTATATGAAAATGAAGTGATTTCTTCAGAAAATCAATCTCTTATATTGGAATCATACAAAACAAGGCAGAATATGAAAAGAATCATTGTTTTCTCAAACTTTACATTAGAATTCGCTTCCCATCATCAAATCTTCATTCTGAGCTCAATTCTATGCAAAACTCTTGTTTTCATCACTAAACTCAGTTAATATCGCTTTCTCTCAAAAAAAACAAAAAAGAAAAAAAAGAAAAGCATTTCTCCTCAAGAAACACTGAAAAGTGCATTTATATGAAAATGATGTGATTTCTTCAGAAAAGAAATCTCTTTTATTGGAAACATACAAAACAGGATGAAAATGAAAGGGAATATATTTTTACATTTTTTTACATAATAGTTGGCCTTTCTGCATCAAACCTTCAGACTGACCTCAATTCCATGTAAAACTTCCACTTTCAAACCTTCCACTGCCCGTACTTTGTGGAGGCAATGAGTCTGAATCATTGGCCAAAAAAAAAGTCAATAGAAGTTTTTTCAGACTTCTGTTGTCCGACATTTTTCAGATTTTTTTTCCCGACTTTTTTTGTCCGACATTTTCTGAAAAAAGTCGGACAGAAGAAGTTTGAAAAAACTGTCCGAAAAAATAGATCTGAAAAAAAAGTCTGAAAAAAAAGATCTGAAAATGTCTGAAAAAAAAGATCTGAAAAAAAGATCTGAAAAATGTCGGACAAAATAAATCTGAAAAAACTGTCAGAAAAAAAAGATCTGAAAAAAAAGATCTGAAAAAAATAAATGAAAAATGTCGGACAAAAGGCTTCTGAAAAAACTGTCCGAAAAAAAAGATCTGAAAATGTCTGAAAAAAAAGTCTGAAAATTGTCGGATAAAAAAAGTCTGAAAAAATAGAGCTGAAAATGTCGGACAAAAAAAGTCAGGAAAGAATATCTGAAAAATGTCGGACAAAAGAAGTCTAAAAATGTCGGACAATAGAAGTCTGAAAAAACTTCTATTGACTTTTTTTTTGGCCAATGATTCAGACTCATTGCTTCCACAAAGTAGGGGCAGTGGAAGGTTTGAGAAGGGGAGGGCCAAGCCGGATCTCGTGGCAAATCGGAAGACGCCTGTTCCACTTCCTCGCAGGAGACGAGGAGAGTTTCTCCCATCGGGACAGGTCCCCTCTTCAGGCCAGCCCGGGAGATGGCGGCCAGCGCTGTGGCTTCTGTCATGCTGGGGATGAAGAAAATGAAACGAGGGGCATGCTTCATACCGATAACTCAAAAAAAGTGGCGGCACACTACAAGTGTATGCTTTTTTCATCGGGGACAGTGCAGCTGACCACAACAAAAACTAAAGTTTTGCATGGAATTGAGGTCAGTGTGAAGGTTTGATGCAGAAAGGCCAACTATTATGTAAACAAATTGTAAAAATATATTCCCTTTCATTTTCATCCTTTTTTGTATGTTTCTAATAAAAGAGATTTCTTTTCTGAAGAAATCACATCATTTTCATATAAATGCACTTTTCAGTGTTTCTTGAGGAGAAATGCTTTTCTGTGTGTTTTTTTTGAGAGAAAGCGATATTAACTGAGTTTAGTGATGAAAACAAGAGTTTTGCATAGAATTGAGCTCAGAATGAAGATTTGATGATGGGAAGCGAATTCTAATGTAAAATTTGAGAAAATGTTTCTTTTCATATTCTGTGTCTTTTTTGTATGTTTCCAGTATAACAGATGTGTTTCTGTAAATAAATCACATATTCTTCATATAAATGCAAGTTTCAGTGTTTCTTGAGGAGAAATGCGTTCCTGAGTGGTTTTGGATGAGAAAGACATATTAAGCGAGTTTAGTGATGAAAACAAGAGTTTTGCATAGAATTGAGCTCAGAATGAAGATTTGATACTTGGAAGCGAATTCTAATGTAAAATTTGAGAAAACAATGTTTCTTTTCATATTCTGTCTCTTTTTTGTATGTTTCCAGTATAACAGATGTGTTTCTTTAAATAAATCACATATTCTTCATATAAATGCACATTTCAGTGTTTCTTGAGGAGAAATGCGTTCCTGAGTGATTTTGGGTGAGAAAGACATATTAAGCGACTAATAACATATCAACAAGCTTTATGCAACCTTTGATGAGCCTGGTCCAATTCGCAGAAAATATGCCAGCAATCAGACCTACGGTTTAGGAGGAGATGTCAAAAATGTGTTTTTCAAAAAATTCAACATGGCGGAAAATTTAGTTGGTGGACTTTCGTGGTCCAAGAGACTTTTTTGTAGATCACATTCAGCAGCACATGTCTGTCTAATTTCAAATTGATAGGACTTATGGTGTGAGGGGGCTAGCCTTGAAAAATTTTATAGCGCCACCATGTGGCCAATTGTTTTCATATTTTATGTGAAGCATTATGACATCATGTACACTTATGGTACCAAGTCGCATGTCTCTAGCTCGTTCCAGCTCACAGCAAATTGAGCAAAGGCATAATTTAGCATAAAATGATAAATAGGCCACGCCCACATGCACCGATCAATATGACACTATAGATCTTGGTTAATACTTGCCCCCAGAGTATGTGCACCAAATTTGATAAAATTCTGTCCACCGGATCTTGCGATACAAGTTTCTGATATTTGTGGCGCCCCCTATGTGTCAAGCAGAAAACTCTTTGGTATGCCTCTTCCCAAACATATACTGAAGATATCTACCAAGATTTATGATGATTTGACTAATGGTCAATGAATTATGGCTAATTTCCTGCTAAGCCCCTCCAATTGAAAAGTTTGTTGATCAACAGATTCATAACGCAATGAGGTATCAACACGCTTTATGAAACTTTAGATGACATTAGTCCAATAATGATCCACAGAAAATTTGGTAGCAATCGGACCTACGGTTTAGGAGGAGATGTCAAAAATCTGTTTTTCAAAAAATCCAATATGGCGGAAAATCTAGTTAGGCGGACGTTAGTGGTCTGAGCAGCTTTTTTGTAGATCACACGGAGCTAGACATGTGTGTCGAGTTTCAAGTCAATCAGACTTACGGTGTGAGGGGCGTGGCCTTTTCAAAATCGCGTGTTTGGGCGTTAATTACAGCGCCATCATGTGGCCGATTGGGGTCATAGTTCTTGAGAAGCAGCTGCACATCATTCCAGTTCCTATGCCAAGTTTCATGTTTCCATCTCATTCCAGCTCACGGCAAATTGCGCTTATTCGGCAGACAACGAATAATAATAATAAATTCACACAAAAACAAACTAACTTAATGTAATGTAATGCAAAACTAATTAAATGTAATGTTTACAAGTGTAGCTAGTGTGTTTCTTTACCCTAAACTCCAAATGTCCCTTAGTTTTTATCTTCCCTCAACAACAGAAGAATCCCACATGCAGCTAACTATGCTCTGCTGCCACCTCCAGGAACGCCATGGAACACATCGGGCACGTTCCGCTCAACAAAGAGAAATGATTGAATACTTTTCCACACTGTGTAACAACTTTAATTATATTGAAAAAAAAGATCTGAAAATTGTCGGACAAAAAAAGTCTGGAAAAAATATCTGAAAAATGTCGGGAAAAAAAAGTCTGAAAAAATGCCCGAAAAACCCCCCAAAAAAAAGTCTGAAAAAAAAGATCTGAAAAATGTCTGAAAGAAAGCCCGAAAAAAAGTATGAAAAAAAGTCTGAAAAATGTCGGACAAAAGAAGTCTGAAAAAATTGTCCGAAAAAAAAGATCTGAAAATGTCTGGAAAAAAGTCTGAAAAAAAAGATCTGAAAAAAAGATCTGAAAAAATATCTGAAAATGTCGGACAAAAGTAGTCTGTAAAGTCTGAAAAAAAAGATCTGAAAATTGTCGGACAAAAAAAGTCTGAAAAAATTGTCCGAAAAAAAAGATCTGAAAATGTCTGAAAAAAAAGTCTGAAAAAAAAGATCTGAAAAAAAGATCTGAAAAATCTTGGACAAAAAAAGTCTGAAAAAAAAGATCTGAAAATGTCTGAAAAAAAAGATCTGAAATAAAAGATTTGAAAAATGTTGGACAAAAAAAGTCTGAAAAAAAAGATCTGAAAATTGTCGGACAAAAGAACTCTGAAAAAACTGTCTGAAAAAAAAGATCTGAAAATGTCTGAAAAAAAAGTCTGAAAAAAAAGATCTGAAAATTGTCGGACAAAAAAAGTCTGGAAAAAATATCTGAAAAATGTCAGACAAAAGAAGCCTGAAAAAAAAGTCTAAAAAAAAAGTTCTGAAAAAAAGATCTGAAAAATGTCGAACAAAAAAAATCTGAAAAATGTCGGACAAAAGAAGTCTGAAAAAAAAGTCTGAAAAAAAAGATGTGAAAAAAAGATCTGAAAAATGTTGAACAAAAAAAGTCTGAAAAAAAAGATCTGAAAATTGTCGGACAAAAAAAGTCTGAAAAATGTTGGACAAAAGAAGTCTGAAAAAACTGTCCGAAAAAAAAGATCTGAAAATGTCTGAAAAAAAAGTCTGAAAAAAAAGATCTGAAAAAAAGATCTGAAAAATCTTGGACAAAAAAAGTCTGAAAAAAAAGATCTGAAAATTGTCGGACAAAAAAAGTCTGAAAAAACTGTCCGAAAAAAATGATCTGAAAATGTCTGAAAAAAAAGTCTGAAAAAAAAGATCTGAAAAAAAGATCTGAAAAATCTTGGACAAAAAAAGTCTGAAAAAAAGATCTGAAAAATGTCGAACAAAAAAAATCTGAAAAATGTCGGACAAAAGAAGTCTGAAAAAAATGTCTGAAAAAAAAGTCTGAAAAAAAAGATCTGAAAAAAAGATCTGAAAAATGTTGAACAAAAAAAGTCTGAAAAAAAAGATCTGAAAATTGTCGGACAAAAAAAGTCTGAAAAATGTTGGACAAAAGAAGTCTGAAAAAACTGTCCGAAAAAAAAGATCTGAAAATGTCTGAAAAAAAAGTCTGAAAAAAAAGATCTGAAAAAAAGATCTGAAAAATCTTGGACAATAAAAGTCTGAAAAAAAAGATCTGAAAATTGTCGGACAAAAAAAGTCTGAAAAAACTGTCCGAAAAAAATGATCTGAAAATGTCTGAAAAAAAAGTCTGAAAAAAAAGATCTGAAAAAAAGATCTGAAAAATCTTGGACAAAAAAAGTCTGAAAAAAAAGATCTGAAAATTGTCGGACAAAAAAAGTCTGAAAAAACTGTCCGAAAAAAAAGATCTGAAAATGTCTGAAAAAAAAGTCTGAAAAAAAAGATCTGAAAAAAAGATCTGAAAAATCTTGGACAAAAAAAGTCTGAAAAAAAAGATCTGAAAATTGTCGGACAAAAAAAGTCTGAAAAAACTGTCCGAAAAAAATGATCTGAAAATGTCTGAAAAAAAAGTCTGAAAAAAAAGATCTGAAAAAAAGATCTGAAAAATCTTGGACAATAAAAGTCTGAAAAAAAAGATCTGAAAATTGTCGGACAAAAAAAGTCTGAAAAAACTGTCCGAAAAAAATGATCTGAAAATGTCTGAAAAAAAAGTCTGAAAAAAAAGATCTGAAAAAAAGATCTGAAAAATCTTGGACAAAAAAAGTCTGAAAAAAAAGATCTGAAAATTGTCGGACAAAAAAAGTCTGAAAAAACTGTCCGAAAAAAAAGATCTGAAAATGTCTGAAAAAAAAGTCTGAAAAAAAAGATCTGAAAAAAAGATCTGAAAAAGTCTGAAAAAAAAGATCTGAAAAATGTCGGACAAAAAAAGTCTGAAAAAAAGATCTGAAAATGTCTGAAAAAAAAGTCTGAAAAAAAAGATCTGAAAAAAAGATCTGAAAAATCTTGGACAAAAAAAGTCTGAAAAAAAAGATCTGAAAATTGTCAGACAAAAAAAGTCTGAAAAATGTTGGACAAAAGAAGTCTGAAAAAACTGTCCGAAAAAAAAGATCTGAAAATGTCTGAAAAAAAAGTCTGAAAAAAAAGATCTGAAAAAAAGATCTGAAAAATGTTGGACAAAAAAAGTCTGAAAAAAAAGATCTGAAAATTGTCGGACAAAAAAAGTCTGAAAAATGTTGGACAAAAGAAGTCTGAAAAAACTGTCCGAAAAAAAAGATCTGAAAATGTCTGAAAAAAAAGTCTGAAAAAAAAGATCTGAAAAAAAGATCTGAAAAATCTTGGACAAAAAAAGTCTGAAAAAAAAGATCTGAAAATTGTCGGACAAAAAAAGTCTGAAAAATGTTGGACAAAAGAAGTCTGAAAAAACTGTCCGAAAAAAAAGATCTGAAAATGTCTGAAAAAAAAGTCTGAAAAAAAAGATCTGAAAAAAAGATCTGAAAAATCTTGGACAAAAAAAGTCTGAAAAAAAAGATCTGAAAATTGTTGGACAAAAAAAGTCTGAAAAAACTGTCCGAAAAAAATGATCTGAAAATGTCTGAAAAAAAAGTCTGAAAAAAAAGATCTGAAAAAAAGATCTGAAAAATCTTGGACAAAAAAAGTCTGAAAAAAAAGATCTGAAAATTGTCGGACAAAAAAAGTCTGAAAAAACTGTCCGAAAAAAATGATCTGAAAATGTCTGAAAAAAAGATCTGAAAAATGTCAGACAAAAAAAGTCTGGAAAAAAAATCTTAAAAATGTCAGACAATAGAAGTCTGAAAAAACTTCTATTGACTTTTTTTTGGGCCAATGATTCAGACTCATTGCCTCCACAAAGTAGGGGCAGTGGAAGGTTTGAGAAGGGGAGGGCCAAGGCGGGATCTCGTGGCAAATCGGAAGACGCCCGTTCCACTTCCTCGCAGGCTGCAGACGAGGAGAGTTCCTCTCATCGGGACAGGTCCCCTCTTCGGGCCAGCCCGGGAGATGGCGGCCAGCGCTGTGGCTTCTGTCACGCTGGGGATGAAGAAAATGAAACGAGGGGCATGCTTCACACCGATAACTCAAAAAAAGTGGCGGCACACTACAAGTGTATGCTTTTTTCATCGGGGACAGTGCAGCTGACCACAACATCACGGGCTGAATTTGGAAACTTTGAATTAGAATTAGACTTTTTTCATAAATTTTTTCAACATATGATATATACAATATTGTATTTTTTTCCAAAAAATTTCAAAATGGTATACTATAACTTTTTTTTCATGACATTTTTTGAAAAACTATACTTTGACATTTCTTCAAGAAAATTTTCGACATCTTATACGGTACTTTTTTTTCAAGATTTTTTTCGATATTTTATACAATGATTTTTTTCGACTATACTATGACTTTTTTTCAAGACATTTTTCGATTTATTATACAATTAATTTTTTTCATGACATTTTTCGACACGATATAGTTTAACTTTGTTCGACATGTTATACAATTAATTTTTGCTATGAATTATTTTCATGAAATCTTTCGATATATAATATAGTATGACTTTATTTCAAAAGAAATTCAAAATATATTGTAGTAGTATAACTTTTTTCATGACATTTTTTGAAATACTATACTTTGACTTTTTTTCCAAGAAATTTTTCGACATATTATACGATACATTTTTTTAAATGATTTTTTTCAACATATTATACAATTTAATTTATTTCATGGATTTTTTTCGACATGCCTATGACTTTTTTTTCATGAAATCTTTTGACATATCATACAATGGATTTTTTTTAAAACAGTTTAAGCAAGTTTAGTGATGAAAACTAAAGTTTTACATGGAATTGAGGTCAGTGTGAAGGTTTGATGCAGAAAGGCCAACTATTATGTAAAAAAATTGTAAAAATATATTCCCTTTCATTTTCATCCTGTTTTGTATGTTTCCAATAAAAGAGATTTCTTTTGTGAAGAAATCACATCATTTTCATATAAATGCACTTTTCAGTGTTTCTTGAGGAGAAATGCTTTTCTGTGTGGTTTATTGGAGAGAAAGAGATATTAACTGAGTTTAGTGATGAAAACAAGAGTTTTGCATAGAATTGAGCTCAGAATGAAGATTTGATACTTGGAAGCGAATTCTAATGTAAAATTTGAGAAAACAATGTTTATTTTCATATTCTGTCTCTTTTTTGTATGTTTCCAGTATAACAGATGTGTTTCTGTAAATAAATCATATATTCTTCATATAAATGCACGTTTCAGTGTTTCTTGAGGAGAAATGCGTTCCTGAGTGGTTTTGGATGAGAAAGACAGTTAACGCAAGTTTAGTGATGAAAACTAGAGTTGTACATTGTGATCGTATAGTGGTACATTTCAACACAGGTTACAATTACATTGTAAAAGCATAAACATCAAATACATAAAACATATTTCCACATCCACATAGTTATATCAATTTAAAATGAATTAAATGTAATGTTTACAAGTATTGCTAGTGTGTTTCTTTACCCTAAACTCCAAATGTCCCTTAGTTTTTATCTTTCCTCAACAACAGAAGAGGCCCACATGCAGCTAACTATGCTCTGCTGCCACCTCCAGGAACGCCACGGAACACAGCGGGCACGTTCTGCTCAACAAACAGAAAAGATTGAACACTTTTCCACACTGTGTAACAACTTTAATTATAGAGCAGAACAGGCTCAGGTCCAGGGAATGGCTCGTGTGCCACAGGCCCATCCACACCTTGGCTTCATTATTTTTTCAATTGCTGTTTAAAAAACAGCTTTTTACAACTTTTTTTCAAGTTGTTAGTAATATTACTAACAACTTATTATAGCGGAGCTGGCAACGGACCAACTTACCCACAGCATCACAGTCTCTTTCTGCTGTAGGTTACCCACAGTGCACCTGCATGTAATTCAAAATAAAAGCCCTGGCTGTCCGCAATAATAGATACACTGTTTATAAGATAAAAGCTCTTCAGAAAAAATGGCTGGTTGTCCAAAATTAAATATGACTTTAACTGTATTAATAAAAAACACTCTTACTTACTTTACACCGTTAAACTTTGACTTTTTTCAAGACATTTTTTCGAGATATTACACAATGACTTTTATTAATGAAATTTTTCGAAATATTATACAATGAAGTTTATTTCATGAAATTTTTTGATATACAATATAGTATGACTTTTTTCGACATGACTTTTCTTTCATGAATTGTTTTTGACAGACTATGCTATGATTTCTTTTCATGGAATTTTTCGACGACTATACTATGACTTTTTTTCAAGATATTTTTTGATTTATTATACAATTATTTTTTTTCATGACATTTTTCCACATACTAAACTAAGAATTTTTTTCATGAAATTTTTCGACAAGCTATACTTTAACTTTTTTTCAAGAAAATTTTAAACATGTTATACAATTAATTTTTCTCAAGAAATTTTTCGACATGCTACGCTATGATTTCTTTTCATGAAAGTATGTCAAAAACTTTCAAGTATGACTTTTTTTTCAAGAAAATTTCAAAACACTACTATTACTTTTTTTAATGACATTTTTTGACATACTTTAGAATGAATTTTTATCATGAAATCTTTCGATATGCTAAACTATGATTGATCCTCCATGTCACTCCTCCATTTAACTCCTCCATGTCGCTCCTCCTTGTCACTCCTCCATGTCACTTCAGAATGTCAACCCAGAATGTCGCTCCTCCATGTCCCTCCTTCCTGTGACTCCTCAATGTAACTCCTCCATGTCAATCCTCCATGTCGATCTTGCATATCACTCCTCAATGTCACTCATCCATGTCGATGCTCCATGTCACTCCTCCATGTTGCTCCTCCATGTAGATCCTAGATTTCGCTCCTCCATGTCGCTTCTCCATGTCGAGCCTCCATGTCACTCCTCCAAGTTGCTCCTCCATGTCACTCCTACATGTCGATCCACCATGTCGCTCATCCTTGCTCCTCCATGTCACTCCAGAATGTCAACCAAGAATGTCGCTCCTCCATGTCCCTCCTCCATGTAACTCCTCCATGTCACTCCTCCATGTCTTCCATGACAATCCTCCATGTCACTCATCCATGTCACTCCTGCATGTCGATCCCACATGTCACTCCTCCATGTCGCTCATCCATGTCAATCCTCCATGTCTATCCTCCATGTCGTTCCTCTATGTTACTCCTCCATGTCACTCCTTCATATCACTGCTCTATTTCGATCCTCCATGTCACTCCTTCATGACAGTCCTCAATCTTCCATGTCGCTCCGCTTTGCTCCTCCATGGCACTCCTCCATGTTGCTTCTCAATGTCAGTCCAGAGTGATGCTCCTCCATGTCATTCCAGAATGTCACTCCTCCCTCTAACTGCGCCATGTCGCTCCTCCATGTCACTCCTCCATGTCACTCCTTCATGTCGCTCCTCCTTGTCACTCCAAAATGTCCCTCCTCGAAGTCACTCCTCCATGTCACTGCTTCATGTCACTCCTCCAAGTTTCTTCTGCATGTCGCTCCTAGGTCCTAAATGTCACTCCTCCATGTCGATCCTCCATTTCACTCCTCCATATCGATCCACCATGTCGCTCATCCTTGCTCCTCCATGTCACTCCTTCATGTCGCTCCTCCTTGTCACTCCAAAATGTCCCTCCTCGAAGTCACTCCTCCATGTCACTGCTTCATGTCACTCCTCCAAGTTTCTTCTGCATGTCGCTCCTCCAGGTCACTCGTCCATGTCGATCCCCCATGTCACTCATCCCTCTCACTACGCCATGTTTCTCCTCCATGTCACTCCTCCATTTCTCTCCTTCATGTTGCTCCTCTATGTAGGTCCTAAATGTCACTCCTCCATGTCGCTCCTCCATGTTACCTCTTCATGTTATATTTTCCATGTCACTCCTCCATATCAATCCTCCATGTCACTCCTCCATATCGATCCACCATGTCGCTCATCCTTGCTTCTCCATGTCACTCCTCCATGTCAATCCAGAATGTCAACCCAGAATGTCGCTCCTCCATGTCCCTCCTTCCTGTGACTCCTCCTCTCCATGTCGCTCCTCCATGTCAGTCCTCCATGTCGATACTCCATGTCACTCCTCCATTTCACTCCTCCATTTTGCTCTTCCATGTAGAACCTACATGTCGCTCCTCCATGTCGATCCTCCATGTCGCTCATCCTTGCTCCTCCATGTCACTCCTCCATGTCGCTACTCCATGTCAATCCAGAATCTCCCTCCTCCATGTCCCACCTCCATGTCACTTCTCCATGTCACTGCTTAATGTCACTCCTCAATGTCACTCCTCCATGTCGATTCTCCATGTCGCTCCTCAATGTCGCTTCTCCATGTAGCTTTTCCATTTCAGTCCTTCATGTCGATCAACAACATCACTCCTCCATGTCACTCCTCCATGTCACTCCTGCATGTCGATCCTACATGTCACTCCTCCATGTCGCTCTTCCATGTCGATCCTCCATGTCACTCCTCCATGTCATTTCTTCTTGTCACTCCTCAATGTCACTCCACCATGTCACCCATCCATGTCGATCCTCCATGTCAGTCCTCCATGTCACTCCTCCATGTCACTCCGACATGTCACTGCTCAATGTCACTCATCCATGTCGCTCCTCTATGTCACTC
Source organism: Sebastes umbrosus (assembly GCF_015220745.1). Classification (NCBI taxonomy): domain Eukaryota; kingdom Metazoa; phylum Chordata; class Actinopteri; order Perciformes; family Sebastidae; genus Sebastes; species Sebastes umbrosus. Next base: position 24,030 of record NW_023618502.1, on the reverse strand, counting down.
CAGAATGTCGCTCCTCCATGTCACTTCAGAATGTCAACCCAGAATGTCGCTCCTCCATGTCCCTCCTTCCTGTGACTCCTCAATGTAACTCCTCCATGTCACTACTCCATGTCTTCCATGACACTCCTCCATGTCACTTCTGCATGTCGATCCTACATATCACTCCTCCATGTCGCTCCTCCATGTCACTCCTTCATATCAATGCTCCATGCCGGTCCTCCATGTCACTTCTCCTTGACAGTCCTCAATGTCACTCCTCCATGTCGATCGTCCATGTCGCTCATTCTTACTCCTCCATTTTACTCTTCCATATCGCTCCTCCATGTCACACCAGAATGTCACTCTTTAATGTGACTCCTCCATGTCGCTTCTCCATGTCGCTCCTCCATGTCAGTCCTCCATGTAGATCCTCCATGTCACTCCTCCATTTCACTCCTCCATGTTGCTCTTCCATGTAGAACCTACATGTCGCTCCGCCATATCGATCCTCCATGTCGCTCATCCTTGCTCCTCCATGTCACTCCTCGATGTCGCTACTCTATGTCAATCCAGAATCTCCCTCCTCCATGTCGATCCTGCATGTCACTGCTCCATGTCACTCCTCCATGTCGATCCTTCATGTCGCTCCTCCATGTCACTCCTCCATATAACTGCTTCATGCCGCTCCTCCATGTCTCTACTCCATGTCGATACTCCATGTCGCTCATCCTTGCTACTCCATGTCACTCCTCCATGTCACTCCTTAATGTCACTCCTCAATGTCACTCCTCCATGTCGATGCTCCATGTCTATCCTCCATGTAGATCCTAGATGTCGCTCCTCCATGTCGCTTCTCCATGTCGATCCTCCATGTCACTCCTCCAACTTGCTACTCCATGTCACTCCTCCATGTCGATCCACCATGTCCCTCATCCTTGCTTCTCCATGTCACTCCTCCATGTCACTCCAGAATGTTGCTTCTCTATGTCCCTCCTTCCTGTGACTCCTCAATGCAACTCCTCCATGTCACTACTCCATGTCTTCCATGACACTCCTCCATGTCACTCCTCCATGTCACTCCTGCATGTCGATCCTACATGTCACTCCTCCATGTCAATCCTCCATGTCAATCCTCCATGTCGATTCTCCATCTAACTCCTCCAAGTTAATACTCCATGTCACTCCTCCATGTCGATCCACCATGTCCCTCATCCTTGCTCCTCCATGTCACTCCTCCATGTCACTCCTCCATGTCGCTCCTGTATGTCACTCCTCCATGTCACTCCTCCATGTCAATCCTCCATGTCACTCCTCCATGTCACTTCTTCTTGTCACTCCTAAATGTCACTCCTCCATGTCACTCCTCCATGTCGCTCCTCCATGTCGCTACTCCATATCAATCCTCCATGTCGCTCCTCCATGTCGCTACTCCATATCAATCATCCATGTCACTCCTACATGTCGATCATCCACGTCACTCCTCCTTGTCGCTCCTCCATGTCACTCCTCCATTTAGCTACTCCATGTCGCTCCTCCATGTTGGTCCTCCTTGTCACTCCTCCATTTCGCTCCTCCATGTCGCTCCTCTATGTTGATCCTCCATGTCACTCCTTCATGTTTATCCTGGAAGTCACTGCTCCATGTCACTCCTCCATGTCGATCCTGCATGTTGCTCCTCCATGTCACTCCTCCATGTCACTGCTTTATGCCGCTCCTCCATGTCGATCCTCCATGTCGCTCATCCTTGCTCCTCCATGTCACTCCTCCATGTCGCTCCTCCTCGTCACTCCAAAATGTCCCTCCTCCCTGTCCCTCCTCTAAGTCTCTCCTCGAAGTCACTCCTTAATGTCGACATTGAGGAGTGCCTCAATGTCACTCCTCCATGTCGATCCTCCATGTCACTCCTACAAGTTGCTACTCCATGTCACACCTCCATGTCGACCCACCATGTCGCTCATCATTGTTCCTCCATGTTACTCCTCCATTTCACTCCAGAATGTCACTCCTCCATGTCACTCCATAATGTCACTCCTACATGTCACTCCAGAATGTCACTCCAGAATGTCAACCCAGAATGTAGCTCCTCCATGTCCCTCCTCCATGTCACTCCTACATGTCACTCCAGAATGTCACTCCAGAATGTCAACCCAGAATGTAGCTCCTCCATGTCCCTCCTCCATGTCGCTCAACCATGTCACTCCTCCTTGTCCCTCCTTCCTGTGACTTCTCCAAGTAATTCCTCCATGTCACTCCTCCATGTCTTCCATGACACTCCTCCATGTCACTTCTCCATGTCAATCCTGCATGTCGATCCTACATGTTACTCCTCCATGTCGCTCTTCCATGTCACTCCTCCATGTCCCTCCTCCATGTCACTGCTGCATGTCGATCATCAATTGCGCTCCTCCTTGTCATTCCTCCTCGTCTTCCACGTCACTCCTCCATGTAACTCCTCCATGTCAATCCTACATTTCACTCCTCCATGTCACTCAACCATGTCGCTCCTCCATGTCACTCCTCCATGTCAATCCTCCATGTCACTCCTCCATGTCACACTTCCATGTCACTCATCCATGTCACTGCTCCATGTCAATCCTCCATTTCGATCCTCCAAGTTGCTTCACCATTTCACTACTCCATGTCTTCCATGTCACTCCACCATGTCACTCCTCCATGTAGCTCCTCCATGCAGATCCTTCATGTTACACCTCTATGTCAATCCTCTATGTTGCTCCTCCATGTCACTCTTCCATGTCGCTCCTCCATGTCACTCCTCCATGTCGATCCTCCATGTCTCTCCACCATGTCACTCCTCCATGTCACTCCTCCTTGTCGCTCCTCCATTTCACTCCTCCATGTCACTCCAGAATGTCGCTCCTCCACGTCACTCCTCCATGTAACTCCTTCATGTCAATCCTACATGTCACTCCTCCATGTTGCTCCTCAATGTCACTCCAGAATGTCGCTCCTCCATGTCACTCCTCCATGTAACTCCACCATGTCAATCCTACATGTCACTCCTCCATGTCACTCCACCATGTCGCTCCTCCATGTCACTCATCCATGTCGATCCTCCATGTGACTCCTCCATGTCACTCCTCCATGTCACTGCTCCATGTCGATCCTCCATTTCGATTCTACATGTTGCTCCACCATGTCACTACTCCATGTCTTCCATGTCACTCCACCATGTCACTCCTCCATGTAGCTCCTCCATGCAGATCCTTCATTTTACACCTCTCTGTCAATCCTCCATGTAGCTCCTCCATGTCACTCTTCCGTGTCGCTCCTTCTTGTCACTCTTCCATGTCACTACTCCATGTCACTCCTCCATGTCGACCCTCCATGTCAGTCCTCCATATCGCTCCGCGATGTCGCTCCTCCATGTAGCTCCTCCTAGTCGCTCTACCATGTTGCTCCTCCATGTAGCTCCTCCATGTCGCTCTTCCATGTTGCTCCTCCATGTCACTCCTCCATGTCGATCCTCCATGTCGATCCTCGATGTTGCTCCTCCATTTCACTGCTCCATGTCTTCCATGTCACTCCACCGTGTCGCTCCTCCATGTCACTTATTCTTATCGATCCTCCATGTCGCTCCTCCATGTCACTCCAGAATGTCGCTCCTCCATGTCACTCCAGAATGTCATTCCAGAATTTAGCTCCAGATTGTTAAACCTCCAAGTCCCTGCTCCATGTCACTGCTCCATGTCGATCCTCTATTGCGCTCCTCCATGTCATTCCTCCCTGTCTTCCATGTCATTCCTCCATGTAACTCCTTCATGTCAATCCTACATGTCACTCCTCCATGTCACTCCACCATTTCGCTCCTCCATGTAACTCCTCCATGTCGATCTTCCATGTCACTTCCCCATGTCAGACTTCCATGTCAACCCTCCATGTCACTGCTCCATGTCGATCCTCCATTTCGATCCTCCATGTTGCTCCACCATGTCACTACTCCATGTCTTCCATGTCACTCCACCATGTCACTCCTCCATGTCTTCCATTTCATTCCCCCATGTACCTCCTCCATGTAGCTCCTCCATGCAGATCCTTCATGTTACAGCTCCGTATCGCTCCTTCTTGTCACTCCTCCATGTCACTACTCAATGTCGATACCTTCATGTCACTCCAGAATGTCCCTCCTGAAAGTCAGTCCTCCATGTCGATCCTCCATGTCACTCCTCCATGTCACACTTCCATGTCAATCCTCCATGTCACTGCTCCATGTCGATCCTCCATTTCGATCCTCCATGTAGCTCCTCCATGCAGATCCTTCATATTACACCTCTTTGTCAATCCTCCATGTTGCTCCTCCATGTCACTCCTCCGAGTCGCTCCTTCTTGTCACTCCTGCATGTCACTACTCAATGTCGATACCTCCATGTCACTCCAGAATGTCCCTCCTGAAAGTCACTCCAGAATGTCACTCCTCCATATTCCTCCTCCATGTGACTCCTCCCTGTCTTCCATATCACTACTCCATGTCAGTCCTCCATGTTGCTTCTCAATGTTGCTCCTCCTTTTCGATCCTCCATATCGCTCCTCCATGTCAATCCTACATGTTACTCCTCCATGTCGATCTTCCATGTCAATCCAGAATGTCGCTCCTCCATGTCACTCCAGAATAAAGCTCCACCCTGTCTTTCCAGAATGTACCTCCTCGTAGTCAGACCTCCATGTCACTACTCCACGTAGCTCCTCCATGTAGCTCCTCAATGTCGATCCTCATTGTCGATCCTCAATGTCGCTCCTCCATGTCGATCCTCCATGTCATTCCTCCATGTGGATCCAACATGTTACTCCTCCATTTCGATCTTCAATGTCGGCCCTTTATGTCACTCCAGAATGTCGCTCCTCCATGTAATTCCAGAATTTCACTCCAGAATTTAACTCCAGAATGTTACTCCTCCATGTCCTTCCTCCATGTCACTCCTCCATGTTGATCTTCTATTTCACTCCTCATGTCACTCCTCCCTGTGTTCCACGTCAATCCTCCATGTTCCATGTTACTCCTCCATGTCACTCATCCATGTCGATCCTCCATGTCACTCCTCCATGACACACTTCCATGTCACTCCTACATGTCACTGTTTCATGCCGATACTCCATTTCAATCCTCAATGTCGATCCTCAATGTCACTACACCATGTTCCATGTCCGTGTTGTTCCTCCATGTGACTATTCCATGTCCATCCTCTATGTCTCTCGTCCCTGCTCCTCCATATCACTCCTCCATGTATCTCCTCCATGTCACCCCAGAATGCCGCTCCTCCATGTCACTCCAGAATGTCTCTCCAGAATTTAACTCCAGAACGTTACTCCTCCATGTCCCTCCTCCATGTCAATCGTCTATGTTGATCCTCCATATCACTCCTCCTTGTCACTCCTCCATGTCGATACCTCAATGTCACTCCAGAATGTCCCTCAGGAAAGTCACTCCAGAATGTCACTCCTCCATATACCTCCTCCATGTCGATCCTCTATTTCACACCTCCATGTCGCCCATCCATGTCACTCCTCCCTGTCTTCCATGTCAGTCCTGCATGTAACTCCGCCATGTCGATCCTCCATGTCGCTTCTCCATGTCACTCCTCCATGTCGCTGCTCCATGTCGATCCTCCATGTCGATCCTCCATGTCACTCCTCCATGTCTTCCATGTCGACACATGTCGATCCTCCATATGGCTCCTCCTTGCTCCTCCATATCACTCCACCATGTCGCTACTCCATGTCACTCCAGAATGTCACTCCTCCATGTCACTGCTTGATGTCGCTCCTCCATGTCGATCCTCCATGTTGCTCCTCCTTGTTACTCCTCCACATCGATCCTCCATTTCGATCCTCCATGTTGCTCCACCATGTCACTCCTCCATGTCGCTACTCCATGTCACTCCTCCATGTCTTCCATGTCGACACATGTTGATCCTCCATGTCGCTCCTCCTTGCTCATCCATATCACTCCACCATGTCGCTCCTCCATGTCACTCCAGAATGTCGCTCCTCCATGTCAATCCAGATTTAACTCCAGAATGTCACTCCTCCATGTCGATCTTCCATGTCTCTCCTCCATGTCACTCCTACATCTCTACCATGTCACTCCTCCATGTCACTTCTCCATGTCGATCAACCTTGACACTCCTCCATGTCGATCCTCTATGTCGCTCCTCCATGTCGATCCTCCATGTCAATCCTCCATGTAGATCCTACATGTCACTCCAGAATTTCACTCCAGAATTTAACTGTAGGATGTCACTCCTCTAAGTCAGTCCTCCTTGTCTATGTCGACTCCTCCATGTTGATCCTCCATGTCAGTCCTCCATGTTGCTCCTCAATGTCGCTCCTCCTTCTCGATCCTCCAGGTCTATCCTACATGTCACTACTCCATTTAGATCCTAAATGTTACTCCTCCATGTCGATCTTCCATATCGCTCCTCCATGTCACTCCAGAATGTCGCTCCTCCATGTCATTCCAGAATGTCGCTCCACCATGTTTATCCAGAATGAACCTCCTCGTTGTCAGTCTTCCATGTCGCTCCGTGATGTCGCTCCTCCATGTAGATCCTCCGTGTCGCTCTTCTATGTCGCTCCTAGTCAGTCCTCCATATCAATCCTCCATGTCGCTCCTCCATGTCGTTCTTCCAAGTCACTCCTCCATGTTGATCCTCCATGTCGATACTCCATGTTGCTCCTCCATGTCACTCCTTCATATCTTCCATGTCACTCCACCGTGTCGCTTCTAACTTCTAACCCTAACCCTATGCAAAACTCTTGTTTTCATCACTAAACTCGCTTAATATGTCTTTCTCATCCAAAACCACTCAGGAACGCATTTCTCCTCAAGAAACACTGAAAAGTGCATTTATATGAAAATGAAGTGATTTCTTCAGAAAATCAATCTCTTATATTGGAATCATACAAAACAAGGCAGAATATGAAAAGAATCATTGTTATCTCAAACTTTACATTAGAATTCGCTTCCCATCATCAAATCTTCATTCTGAGCTCAATTCTATGCAAAACTCTTGTTTTCATCACTAAACTCAGTTAATATCGCTTTCTCTCAAAAAAAACAAAAAAGAAAAAAAAGAAAAGCATTTCTCCTCAAGAAACACTGAAAAGTGCATTTATATGAAAATGATGTGATTTCTTCAGAAAAGAAATCTCTTTTATTGGAAACATACAAAACAGGATGAAAATGAAAGGGAATATATTTTTACATTTTTTTACATAATAGTTGGCCTTTCTGCATCAAACCTTCAGACTGACCTCAATTCCATGTAAAACTTCCACTTTCAAACCTTCCACTGCCCGTACTTTGTGGAGGCAATGAGTCTGAATCATTGGCCAAAAAAAAAGTCAATAGAAGTTTTTTCAGACTTCTGTTGTCCGACATTTTTCAGATTTTTTTTCCCGACTTTTTTTGTCCGACATTTTCTGAAAAAAGATCGGACAGAAGAAGTTTGAAAAAAACTGATCCGAAAAATAGATCTGAAAAAAAAGATCTGAAAAAAAGATCTGAAAATGTCTGAAAAAAAAGATCTGAAAAAAAGATCTGAAAAATGTCGGACAAAATAAATCTGAAAAAACTGTCAGAAAAAAAAGATCTGAATAAAAAGATCTGAAAAAAATAAATGAAAAATGTCGGACAAAAGGCTTCTGAAAAAACTGTCCGAAAAAAAAGATCTGAAAATGTCTGAAAAAAAAGTCTGAAAATTGTCGGATAAAAAAAGTCTGAAAAAATAGAGCTGAAAATGTCGGACAAAAAAAGTCTGGAAAGAATATCTGAAAAATGTCGGACAAAAGAAGTCTGAAAAATGTCGGACAATAGAAGTCTGAAAAAACTTCTATTGACTTTTTTTTTGGCCAATGATTCAGACTCATTGCTTCCACAAAGTAGGGGCAGTGGAAGGTTTGAGAAGGGGAGGGCCAAGCCGGATCTCGTGGCAAATCGGAAGACGCCTGTTCCACTTCCTCGCAGGCTGCAGACGAGGAGAGTTTCTCCCATCGGGACAGGTCCCCTCTTCGGGCCAGCCCGGGAGATGGCGGCCAGCGCTGTGGCTTCTGTCACGCTGGGGATGAAGAAAATGAAACGAGGGGCATGCTTCATACCGATAACTCAAAAAAAGTGGCGGCACACTACAAGTGTATGCTTTTTTCATCGGGGACAGTGCAGCTGACCACAACAAAAACTAAAGTTTTGCATGGAATTGAGGTCAGTGTGAAGGTTTGATGCAGAAAGGCCAACTATTATGTAAACAAATTGTAAAAATATATTCCCTTTCATTTTCATCCTTTTTTGTATGTTTCTAATAAAAGAGATTTCTTTTCTGAAGAAATCACATCATTTTCATATAAATGCACTTTTCAGTGTTTCTTGAGGAGAAATGCTTTTCTGTGTGTTTTTTTTGAGAGAAAGCGATATTAACTGAGTTTAGTGATGAAAACAAGAGTTTTGCATAGAATTGAGCTCAGAATGAAGATTTGATGATGGGAAGTGAATTCTAATGTAAAGTTTGAGAAAACAATGATTCTTTTCATATTCTGCCTTGTTTTGTATGATTCCAATATAAGAGATTGATTTTCTGAAGAAATCACATCATTTTCATATTATTATTATTATTATTATTATATTATTATACACGTTTCAGTGTTTCTTGAGGAGAAATGCGTTCCTGAGTGGTTTTGGATGAGAAAGACATATTAAGCGAGTTTAGTGATGAAAACAAGAGTTTTGCATAGAATTGAGCTCAGAATGAAGATTTGATACTTGGAAGCGAATTCTAATGTAAAATTTGAGAAAACAATGTTTCTTTTCATATTCTGTCTCTTTTTTGTATGTTTCCAGTATAACAGATGTGTTTCTTTAAATAAATCACATATTCTTCATATAAATGCACATTTCAGTGATTCTTGAGGAGAAATGCGTTCCTGAGTGATTTTGGGTGAGAAAGACATATTAAGCGACTAATAACATATCAACAAGCTTAATGCAACTTTTGATGAGCCTGGTCCAATAATGATTCGCAGAAAATATTCCAGCAATCGGACCAACGGCTTAGGAGGAGATGTCAAAAATGTGTTTTTCAAAAAATCCAATATGGCGGAAAATATTTCCAGGTGCTCTTTGGAGGTCCAAGAGACTTTTTTGTAGATCACATTCAGCAGCACATGTCTGTCAAATTTCAAATTGATAGGACTTAGGTCTACTGATGTGCTGAGCCCTGCCCTCTTAAAGTTCATTGGTCAACAGATTCATAACGCAATGAGGTATCAACACGCTTTATGCAACTTTAGATGACATTAGTCCAATAATGATCCATTGAAAATTTGGTAGCAATCATACCAACGGCTTAGGAGGAGATGTCAAAAATCTGTTTTTCAAAAAATCCAATATGGCGGAAAATCTAGTTAGGCTATCTGGTTAGTGGTCTGAGCAGCTTTTTTGTAGATCACACAGAGCTAGCACATATGTGTCACATTTCAAGTCAATCGCACTTACGGTTTGAGGGGCGTGGCCTTTCCAAAATCGCATGTTTGGGCGTTAATTACAGCGCCACCATGTGGCCGATTTGAATGAAACTTTCAGCAGATGTTTCCGCTACTCTTGTGAACATATGCTGCAAGTTTGGAGATGATGGGCCAAAGGCTTGTGAAGTTAGGTCTATTGACGTGCTGAGCCCGCCCCTTAAAAATGAATTGGTCAATATCTTAACAACACAATAACATATCAACAAGCTTTATGCAACCTTTGATGAGCCTGGTCCAATTCGCAGAAAATATGCCAGCAATCAGACCTACGGTTTAGGAGGAGATGTCAAAAATGTGTTTTTCAAAAAATTCAACATGGCGGAAAATTTAGTTGGTGGACTTTCGTGGTCCAAGAGACTTTTTTGTAGATCACATTCAGCAGCACATGTCTGTCAAATTTCAAATTGATAGGACTTATGGTGTGAGGGGGCTGGCCTTGAAAAATTTTATAGCGCCACCATGTGGCCAATTGTTTTCATATTTTATGTGAAGCATTATGACATCATGTACACTTATGGTACCAAGTCGCATGTCTCTAGCTCGTTCCAGCTCACAGCAAATTGAGCAAAGGCATAATTTAGCATAAAATGATAAATAGGCCACGCCCACATGCACCGATCAATATGACACTATAGATCTTGGTTAATACTTGCCCCCAGAGTATGTGCACCAAATTTGATAAAATTCTGTCCACCGGATCTTGCGATACAAGTTTCTGATATTTGTGGCGCCCCCTATGTGTCAAGCAGAAAACTCTTTGGTATGCCTCTTCCCAAACATATACTGAAGATATCTACCAAGATTTATGATGATTTGACTAATGGTCAATGAATTATGGCTAATTTCCTGCTAAGCCCCTCCAATTGAAAAGTTTGTTGATCAACAGATTCATAACGCAATGAGGTATCAACACGCTTTATGAAACTTTAGATGACATTAGTCCAATAATGATCCACAGAAAATTTGGTAGCAATCGGACCTACGGTTTAGGAGGAGATGTCAAAAATCTGTTTTTCAAAAAATCCAATATGGCGGAAAATCTAGTTAGGCGGACGTTAGTGGTCTGAGCAGCTTTTTTGTAGATCACACGGAGCTAGACATGTGTGTCGAGTTTCAAGTCAATCAGACTTACGGTGTGAGGGGCGTGGCCTTTTCAAAATCGCGTGTTTGGGCGTTAATTACAGCGCCATCATGTGGCCGATTGGGGTCATAGTTCTTGAGAAGCAGCTGCACATCATTCCAGTTCCTATGCCAAGTTTCATGTTTCCATCTCATTCCAGCTCACGGCAAATTGCGCTTATTCGGCAGACAACGAATAATAATAATAAATTCACACAAAAACAAACTAACTTAATGTAATGTAATGCAAAACTAATTAAATGTAATGTTTACAAGTGTAGCTAGTGTGTTTCTTTACCCTAAACTCCAAATGTCCCTTAGTTTTTATCTTCCCTCAACAACAGAAGAATCCCACATGCAGCTAACTATGCTCTGCTGCCACCTCCAGGAACGCCATGGAACACATCGGGCACGTTCCGCTCAACAAAGAGAAATGATTGAATACTTTTCCACACTGTGTAACAACTTTAATTATATTGAAAAAAAAGATCTGAAAGTTGTCGGACAAAAAAAGTCTGGAAAAAATATCTGAAAAATGTCGGAAAAAAAAAGTCTGAAAAAATGCCCGAAAAACCCCCCAAAAAAAAGTCTGAAAAAAAAGATCTGAAAAATGTCTGAAAGAAAGCCCGAAAAAAAGTATGAAAAAAAGTCTGAAAAATGTCGGACAAAAGAAGTCTGAAAAAATTGTCCGAAAAAAAAGATCTGAAAATGTCTGGAAAAAAGTCTGAAAAAAAAGATCTGAAAATTGTCGGACAAAAAAAGTCTGAAAAAAATATCTGAAAAATGTCGGACAAAAGTAGTCTGTAAAAAAAGTCTGAAAAAAAAGATCTGAAAATTGTCGGACAAAAAAAGTCTGAAAAAATTGTCCGAAAAAAAAGATCTGAAAATGTCTGAAAAAAAAGTCTGAAAAAAAATTATCTGAAAAAAAGATCTGAAAAATGTCGGACAAAAAGCCCGAAAAAAAGTCTGAAAAAAAGTCTGAAAAATGTCGGACAAAAGAAGTCTGAAAAAAAAGTCTGAAAGAAAAGCCCGTAAAAAAGTCTGAAAAAAAAGACTGAAAAATGTCGGACAAAAGACGTCTGAAAAAACTGTCCGAAAAACAAGATCTGAAAATGTCTGAAAAAAAAGTCTGAAAAATGTCGGACAAAAAAAGTCTGAAAAAAAAGATCTGAAAATGTCTGAAAAAAAAGATCTGAAATAAAAGATTTGAAAAATGTTGGACAAAAAAAGTCTGAAAAAAAAGATCTGAAAATTGTCGGACAAAAGAACTCTGAAAAAACTGTCTGAAAAAAAAGATCTGAAAATGTCTGAAAAAAAAGTCTGAAAAAAAAGATCTGAAAATTGTCGGACAAAAAAAGTCTGGAAAAAATATCTGAAAAATGTCAGACAAAAGAAGCCTGAAAAAAAAGTCTAAAAAAAAAGTTCTGAAAAAAAGATCTGAAAAATGTCGAACAAAAAAAATCTGAAAAATGTCGGACAAAAGAAGTCTGAAAAAAATGTCTGAAAAAAAAGTCTGAAAAAAAAGATCTGAAAAAAAGATCTGAAAAATGTTGAACAAAAAAAGTCTGAAAAAAAAGATCTGAAAATTGTCGGACAAAAAAAGTCTGAAAAATGTTGGACAAAAGAAGTCTGAAAAAACTGTCCGAAAAAAAAGATCTGAAAATGTCTGAAAAAAAAGTCTGAAAAAAAAGATCTGAAAAAAAGATCTGAAAAATCTTGGACAAAAAAAGTCTGAAAAAAAAGATCTGAAAATTGTCGGACAAAAAAAGTCTGAAAAAACTGTCCGAAAAAAATGATCTGAAAATGTCTGAAAAAAAAGTCTGAAAAAAAAGATCTGAAAAAAAGATCTGAAAAATCTTGGACAAAAAAAGTCTGAAAAAAAAGATCTGAAAATTGTCGGACAAAAAAAGTCTGAAAAAACTGTCCGAAAAAAATGATCTGAAAATGTCTGAAAAAAAAGTCTGAAAAAAAAGATCTGAAAAAAAGATCTGAAAAATCTTGGACAAAAAAAGTCTGAAAAAAAGATCTGAAAAATGTCGAACAAAAAAAATCTGAAAAATGTTGGACAAAAGAAGTCTGAAAAAAATGTCTGAAAAAAAAGTCTGAAAAAAAAGATCTGAAAAAAAGATCTGAAAAATGTTGAACAAAAAAAGTCTGAAAAAAAAGATCTGAAAATTGTCGGACAAAAAAAGTCTGAAAAATGTTGGACAAAAGAAGTCTGAAAAAACTGTCCGAAAAAAAAGATCTGAAAATGTCTGAAAAAAAAGTCTGAAAAAAAAGATCTGAAAAAAAGATCTGAAAAATCTTGGACAAAAAAAGTCTGAAAAAAAGATCTGAAAATTGTCGGACAAAAAAAGTCTGAAAAAACTGTCCGAAAAAAATGATCTGAAAATGTCTGAAAAAAAAGTCTGAAAAAAAAGATCTGAAAAAAAGATCTGAAAAATGTTGAACAAAAAAAGTCTGAAAAAAAAGATCTGAAAATTGTCGGACAAAAAAAGTCTGAAAAATGTTGGACAAAAGAAGTCTGAAAAAACTGTCCGAAAAAAAAGATCTGAAAATGTCTGAAAAAAAAGTCTGAAAAAAAAGATCTGAAAAAAAGATCTGAAAAATCTTGGACAAAAAAAGTCTGAAAAAAAAGATCTGAAAATTGTCGGACAAAAAAAGTCTGAAAAAACTGTCCGAAAAAAATGATCTGAAAATGTCTGAAAAAAAAGTCTGAAAAAAAAGATCTGAAAAAAAGATCTGAAAAATCTTGGACAAAAAAAGTCTGAAAAAAAAGATCTGAAAATTGTCGGACAAAAAAAGTCTGAAAAAACTGTCCGAAAAAAATGATCTGAAAATGTCTGAAAAAAAGATCTGAAAAATGTCAGACAAAAAAAGTCTGGAAAAAAAATCTTAAAAATGTCAGACAATAGAAGTCTGAAAAAACTTCTATTGACTTTTTTTTTGGCCAATGATTCAGACTCATTGCCTCCACAAAGTAGGGGCAGTGGAAGGTTTGAGAAGGGGAGGGCCAAGGCGGGATCTCGTGGCAAATCGGAAGACGCCCGTTCCACTTCCTCGCAGGCTGCAGACGAGGAGAGTTCCTCTCATCGGGACAGGTCCCCTCTTCGGGCCAGCCCGGGAGATGGCGGCCAGCGCTGTGGCTTCTGTCACGCTGGGGATGAAGAAAATGAAACGAGGGGCATGCTTCACACCGATAACTCAAAAAAAGTGGCGGCACACTACAAGTGTATGCTTTTTTCATCGGGGACAGTGCAGCTGACCACAACATCACGGGCTGAATTTGGAAACTTTGAATTAGAATTAGACTTTTTTCATAAATTTTTTCAACATATGATATATACAATATTGTATTTTTTTCCAAAAAATTTCAAAATGGTATACTATAACTTTTTTTTCATGACATTTTTTGAAAAACTATACTTTGACATTTCTTCAAGAAAATTTTCGACATCTTATACGGTACTTTTTTTTCATTTTTTTTTTCGATATTTTATACAATGATTTTTTTCGACTATACTATGACTTTTTTTCAAGACATTTTTCGATTTATTATACAATTAATTTTTTTCATGAAATTTTTCGACACGATATAGTTTAACTTTGTTCGACATGTTATACAATTAATTTTTGCTATGAATTATTTTCATGAAATCTTTCGATATACAATATAGTATGACTTTTTTTCAAAACAAATTCAAAATATATAGTAGTAGTATAACTTTTTTCCAGACATTTTTTGAAATACTATACTTTGACTTTTTTTCCAAAAAATTTTTCGACTATTATACGATACATTTTTTTAAATGATTTTTTTCAACATATTATACAATTTAATTTATTTCATGGATTTTTTTCGACATGCCTATGACTTTTTTTTCATGAAATCTTTTGACATATCATACAATGGATTTTTTTTTAAAACAGTTTAAGCAAGTTTAGTGATGAAAACTAAAGTTTTACATGGAATTGAGGTCAGTGTGAAGGTTTGATGCAGAAAGGCCAACTATTATGTAAAAAAATTGTAAAAATATATTCCCTTTCATTTTCATCCTGTTTTGTATGTTTCCAATAAAAGAGATTTCTTTTCTGAAGAAATCACATCATTTTCATATAAATGCACTTTTCAGTGTTTCTTGAGGAGAAATGCTTTTCTGTGTGGTTTATTGGAGAGAAAGAGATATTAACTGAGTTTAGTGATGAAAACAAGAGTTTTGCATAGAATTGAGCTCAGAATGAAGATTTGATACTTGGAAGCGAATTCTAATGTAAAATTTGAGAAAACAATGTTTATTTTCATATTCTGTCTCTTTTTTGTATGTTTCCAGTATAACAGATGTGTTTCTGTAAATAAATCATATATTCTTCATATAAATGCACGTTTCAGTGTTTCTTGAGGAGAAATGCGTTCCTGAGTGGTTTTGGATGAGAAAGACAGTTAACGCAAGTTTAGTGATGAAAACTAGAGTTGTACATTGTGATCGTATAGTGGTACATTTCAACACAGGTTACAATTACATTGTAAAAGCATAAACATCAAATACATAAAACATATTTCCACATCCACATAGTTATATCAATTTAAAATGAATTAAATGTAATGTTTACAAGTATTGCTAGTGTGTTTCTTTACCCTAAACTCCAAATGTCCCTTAGTTTTTATCTTTCCTCAACAACAGAAGAGGCCCACATGCAGCTAACTATGCTCTGCTGCCACCTCCAGGAACGCCACGGAACACAGCGGGCACGTTCTGCTCAACAAACAGAAAAGATTGAACACTTTTCCACACTGTGTAACAACTTTAATTATAGAGCAGAACAGGCTCAGGTCCAGGGAATGGCTCGTGTGCCACAGGCCCATCCACACCTTGGCTTCATTATTTTTTCAATTGCTGTTTAAAAAACAGCTTTTTACAACTTTTTTTCAAGTTGTTAGTAATATTACTAACAACTTATTATAGCGGAGCTGGCAACGGACCAACTTACCCACAGCATCACAGTCTCTTTCTGCTGTAGGTTACCCACAGTGCACCTGCATGTAATTCAAAATAAAAGCCCTGGCTGTCCGCAATAATAGATACACTGTTTATAAGATAAAAGCTCTTCAGAAAAAATGGCTGGTTGTCCAAAATTAAATATGACTTTAACTGTATTAATAAAAAACACTCTTACTTACTTTACACCGTTAAACTTTGACTTTTTTCAAGACATTTTTTCGAGATATTACACAATGACTTTTATTAATGAAATTTTTCGAAATATTATACAATGAAGTTTATTTCATGAAATTTTTTGATATACAATATAGTATGACTTTTTTCGACATGACTTTTCTTTCATGAATTGTTTTTGACAGACTATGCTATGATTTCTTTTCATGGAATTTTTCGACGACTATACTATGACTTTTTTTCAAGATATTTTTTGATTTATTATACAATTATTTTTTTTCATGACATTTTTCCACATACTAAACTAAAAATTTTTTTCATGAAATTTTTCGACAAGCTATACTTTAACTTTTTTTCAAGAAAATTTTAAACATGTTATACAATTAATTTTTCTCAAGAAATTTTTCGACATGCTACGCTATGATTTCTTTTCATGAAAGTATGTCAAAAACTTTCAAGTATGACTTTTTTTTCAAGAAAATTTCAAAACACTACTATTACTTTTTTTAATGACATTTTTTGACATACTTTAGAATGAATTTTTATCATGAAATCTTTCGATATGCTAAACTATGATTGATCCTCCATGTCACTCCTCCATTTAACTCCTCCATGTCGCTCCTCCTTGTCACTCCTCCATGTCACTTCAGAATGTCAACCCAGAATGTCGCTCCTCCATGTCCCTCCTTCCTGTGACTCCTCAATGTAACTCCTCCATGTCACTATTCCATGTCTTCCATGTCGCTCCTCCATGTCAATCCTCCATGTCGATCTTGCATATCACTCCTCAATGTCACTCATCCATGTCGATGCTCCATGTCACTCCTCCATGTTGCTCCTCCATGTAGATCCTAGATTTCGCTCCTCCATGTCGCTTCTCCATGTCGAGCCTCCATGTCACTCCTCCAAGTTGCTCCTCCATGTCACTCCTACATGTCGATCCACCATGTCGCTCATCCTTGCTCCTCCATGTCACTCCAGAATGTCACTCCAGAATGTCAACCAAGAATGTCGCTCCTCCATGTCCCTCCTCCATGTAACTCCTCCATGTCACTCCTCCATGTCTTCCATGACAATCCTCCATGTCACTCATCCATGTCACTCCTGCATGTCGATCCCACATGTCACTCCTCCATGTCGCTCATCCATGTCAATCCTCCATGTCTATCCTCCATGTCGTTCCTCTATGTTACTCCTCCATGTCACTCCTTCATATCACTGCTCTATTTCGATCCTCCATGTCACTCCTTCATGACAGTCCTCAATCTTCCATGTCGCTCCGCTTTGCTCCTCCATGGCACTCCTCCATGTTGCTTCTCAATGTCAGTCCAGAGTGATGCTCCTCCATGTCATTCCAGAATGTCACTCCTCCCTCTAACTCCGCCATGTCGCTCCTCCATCTCACTCCTCCATGTCACTCCTTCATGTCGCTCCTCCTTGTCACTCCAAAATGTCCCTCCTCGAAGTCACTCCTCCATGTCACTGCTTCATGTCACTCCTCCAAGTTTCTTCTGCATGTCGCTCCTAGGTCCTAAATGTCACTCCTCCATGTCGATCCTCCATTTCACTCCTCCATATCGATCCACCATGTCGCTCATCCTTGCTCCTCCATGTCACTCCTTCATGTCGCTCCTCCTTGTCACTCCAAAATGTCCCTCCTCGAAGTCACTCCTCCATGTCACTGCTTCATGTCACTCCTCCAAGTTTCTTCTGCATGTCGCTCCTCCAGGTCACTCGTCCATGTCGATCCCCCATGTCACTCATCCCTCTCACTACGCCATGTTTCTCCTCCATGTCACTCCTCCATTTCTCTCCTTCATGTTGCTCCTCTATGTAGGTCCTAAATGTCACTCCTCCATGTCGCTCCTCCATGTTACCTCTTCATGTTACATTTTCCATGTCACTCCTCCATATCAATCCTCCATGTCACTCCTCCATATCGATCCACCATGTCGCTCATCCTTGCTTCTCCATGTCACTCCTCCATGTCAATCCAGAATGTCAACCCAGAATGTCGCTCCTCCATGTCCCTCCTTCCTGTGACTCCTCCTCTCCATGTCGCTCCTCCATGTCAGTCCTCCATGTCGATACTCCATGTCACTCCTCCATTTCACTCCTCCATTTTGCTCTTCCATGTAGAACCTACATGTCGCTCCTCCATGTCGATCCTCCATGTCGCTCATCCTTGCTCCTCCATGTCACTCCTCCATGTCGCTACTCCATGTCAATCCAGAATCTCCCTCCTCCATGTCCCACCTCCATGTCACTTCTCCATGTCACTGCTTAATGTCACTCCTCAATGTCACTCCTCCATGTCGATTCTCCATGTCGCTCCTCAATGTCGCTTCTCCATGTAGCTTTTCCATTTCAGTCCTTCATGTCGATCAACAACATCACTCCTCCATGTCACTCCTCCATGTCACTCCTGCATGTCGATCCTACATGTCACTCCTCCATGTCGCTCTTCCATGTCGATCCTCCATGTCACTCCTCCATGTCATTTCTTCTTGTCACTCCTCAATGTCACTCCACCATGTCACCCATCCATGTCGATCCTCCATGTCAGTCCTCCATGTCACTCCTCCATGTCACTCCGACATGTCACTGCTCAATGTCACTCATCCATGTCGCTCCTCTATGTCACTCCAGAATGTCGCTCCTCCATGTCACTTCAGAATGTCAACCCAGAATGTCGCTCCTCCATGTCCCTCCTTCCTGTGACTCCTCAATGTAACTCCTCCATGTCACTACTCCATGTCTTCCATGACACTCCTCCATGTCACTTCTGCATGTCGATCCTACATATCACTCCTCCATGTCGCTCCTCCATGTCACTCCTTCATATCAATGCTCCATGCCGGTCCTCCATGTCACTTCTCCTTGACAGTCCTCAATGTCACTCCTCCATGTCGATCGTCCATGTCGCTCATTCTTACTCCTCCATTTTACTCTTCCATATCGCTCCTCCATGTCACACCAGAATGTCACTCCAGAATGTGACTCCTCCATGTCGCTTCTCCATGTCGCTCCTCCATGTCAGTCCTCCATGTAGATCCTCCATGTCACTCCTCCATTTCACTCCTCCATGTTGCTCTTCCATGTAGAACCTACATGTCGCTCCTCCATATCGATCCTCCATGTCGCTCATCCTTGCTCCTCCATGTCACTCCTCGATGTCGCTACTCTATGTCAATCCAGAATCTCCCTCCTCCATGTCGATCCTGCATGTCACTGCTCCATGTCACTCCTCCATGTCGATCCTTCATGTCGCTCCTCCATGTCACTCCTCCATATAACTGCTTCATGCCGCTCCTCCATGTCTCTACTCCATGTCGATACTCCATGTCGCTCATCCTTGCTACTCCATGTCACTCCTCCATGTCACTCCTTAATGTCACTCCTCAATGTCACTCCTCCATGTCGATGCTCCATGTCTATCCTCCATGTAGATCCTAGATGTCGCTCCTCCATGTCGCTTCTCCATGTCGATCCTCCATGTCACTCCTCCAACTTGCTACTCCATGTCACTCCTCCATGTCGATCCACCATGTCCCTCATCCTTGCTTCTCCATGTCACTCCTCCATGTCACTCCAGAATGTTGCTTCTCTATGTCCCTCCTTCCTGTGACTCCTCAATGCAACTCCTCCATGTCACTACTCCATGTCTTCCATGACACTCCTCCATGTCACTCCTCCATGTCACTCCTGCATGTCGATCCTACATGTCACTCCTCCATGTCAATCCTCCATGTCAATCCTCCATGTCGATTCTCCATCTAACTCCTCCAAGTTAATACTCCATGTCACTCCTCCATGTCGATCCACCATGTCCCTCATCCTTGCTCCTCCATGTCACTCCTCCATGTCACTCCAGAATGTCGCTCCTGTATGTCACTCCTCCATGTCACTCCTCCATGTCAATCCTCCATGTCACTCCTCCATGTCACTTCTTCTTGTCACTCCTAAATGTCACTCCTCCATGTCACTCCTCCATGTCACTTCTTCTTGTCACTCCTCAATGTCGCTCCTCCATGTCACTCCTCCATGTCGCTCCTCCATGTCGCTACTCCATATCAATCCTCCATGTCGCTCCTCCATGTCGCTACTCCATATCAATCATCCATGTCACTCCTACATGTCGATCATCCACGTCACTCCTCCTTGTCGCTCCTCCATGTCACTCCTCCATTTAGCTACTCCATGTCGCTCCTCCATGTTGGTCCTCCTTGTCACTCCTCCATTTCGCTCCTCCATGTCGCTCCTCTATGTTGATCCTCCATGTCACTCCTTCATGTTTATCCTGGAAGTCACTGCTCCATGTCACTCCTCCATGTCGATCCTGCATGTTGCTCCTCCATGTCACTCCTCCATGTCACTGCTTTATGCCGCTCCTCCATGTCGATCCTCCATGTCGCTCATCCTTGCTCCTCCATGTCACTCCTCCATGTCGCTCCTCCTCGTCACTCCAAAATGTCCCTCCTCCCTGTCCCTCCTCTAAGTCTCTCCTCGAAGTCACTCCTTAATGTCGACATTGAGGAGTGCCTCAATGTCACTCCTCCATGTCGATCCTCCATGTCACTCCTACAAGTTGCTACTCCATGTCACACCTCCATGTCGACCCACCATGTCGCTCATCCTTGTTCCTCCATGTTACTCCTCCATTTCACTCCAGAATGTCACTCCTCCATGTCACTCCATAATGTCACTCCTACATGTCACTCCAGAATGTCACTCCAGAATGTCAACCCAGAATGTAGCTCCTCCATGTCCCTCCTCCATGTCACTCCTACATGTCACTCCAGAATGTCACTCCAGAATGTCAACCCAGAATGTAGCTCCTCCATGTCCCTCCTCCATGTCGCTCAACCATGTCACTCCTCCTTGTCCCTCCTTCCTGTGACTTCTCCAAGTAATTCCTCCATGTCACTCCTCCATGTCTTCCATGACACTCCTCCATGTCACTTCTCCATGTCAATCCTGCATGTCGATCCTACATGTTACTCCTCCATGTCGCTCTTCCATGTCACTCCTCCATGTCCCTCCTCCATGTCACTGCTGCATGTCGATCATCAATTGCGCTCCTCCTTGTCATTCCTCCTCGTCTTCCACGTCACTCCTCCATGTAACTCCTCCATGTCAATCCTACATTTCACTCCTCCATGTCACTCAACCATGTCGCTCCTCCATGTCACTCCTCCATGTCAATCCTCCATGTCACTCCTCCATGTCACACTTCCATGTCACTCATCCATGTCACTGCTCCATGTCAATCCTCCATTTCGATCCTCCAAGTTGCTTCACCATTTCACTACTCCATGTCTTCCATGTCACTCCACCATGTCACTCCTCCATGTAGCTCCTCCATGCAGATCCTTCATGTTACACCTCTATGTCAATCCTCTATGTTGCTCCTCCATGTCACTCTTCCATGTCGCTCCTCCATGTCACTCCTCCATGTCGATCCTCCATGTCTCTCCACCATGTCACTCCTCCATGTCACTCCTCCTTGTCGCTCCTCCATTTCACTCCTCCATGTCACTCCAGAATGTCGCTCCTCCACGTCACTCCTCCATGTAACTCCTTCATGTCAATCCTCCATGTCACTCCTCCATGTTGCTCCTCAATGTCACTCCAGAATGTCGCTCCTCCATGTCACTCCTCCATGTAACTCCACCATGTCAATCCTACATGTCACTCCTCCATGTCACTCCACCATGTCGCTCCTCCATGTCACTCATCCATGTCGATCCTCCATGTGACTCCTCCATGTCACACTTCCATGTCACTCCTCCATGTCACTGCTCCATGTCGATCCTCCATTTCGATTCTACATGTTGCTCCACCATGTCACTACTCCATGTCTTCCATGTCACTCCACCATGTCACTCCTCCATGTAGCTCCTCCATGCAGATCCTTCATTTTACACCTCTCTGTCAATCCTCCATGTAGCTCCTCCATGTCACTCTTCCGTGTCGCTCCTTCTTGTCACTCTTCCATGTCACTACTCAATGTCGATACCTCCATGTCACTCCAGAATGTCCCTCCTGAAAGTAACTCGAGAATGTCAATCCTCCATATTCCTCCTCCATGTCACTCCTCCATGTCGACCCTCCATGTAACTGCTCCCTGTCTTCAATATCACTCCTCCACGTCACTCCTCCATATCGCTCCGCGATGTCGCTCCTCCATGTAGCTCCTCCTAGTCGCTCTACCATGTTGCTCCTCCATGTAGTTCCTCCATGTCGCTCTTCCATGTTGCTCCTCCATGTCACTCCTCCATGTCGATCCTCCATGTCGATCCTCGATGTTGCTCCTCCATTTCACTGCTCCATGTCTTCCATGTCACTCCACCGTGTCGCTCCTCCATGTCACTTATTCATTATCGATCCTCCATGTCGCTCCTCCATGTCACTCCAGAATGTCGCTCCTCCATGTCACTCCAGAATGTCATTCCAGAATTTAGCTCCAGATTGTTAAACCTCCAAGTCCCTGCTCCATGTCACTGCTCCATGTCGATCCTCTATTGCGCTCCTCCATGTCATTCCTCCCTGTCTTCCATGTCATTCCTCCATGTAACTCCTTCATGTCAATCCTACATGTCACTCCTCCATGTCACTCCACCATTTCGCTCCTCCATGTAACTCCTCCATGTCGATCTTCCATGTCACTTCCCCATGTCAGCACTTCCATGTCAACCCTCCATGTCACTCCTCCATGTCGATCCTCCATTTCGATCCTCCATGTTGCTCCACCATGTCACTACTCCATGTCTTCCATGTCACTCCACCATGTCACTCCTCCATGTCTTCCATTTCATTCCCCCATGTACCTCCTCCATGTAGCTCCTCCATGCAGATCCTTCATGTTACAGCTCCATATCGCTCCTTCTTGTCACTCCTCCATGTCACTACTCAATGTCGATACCTTCATGTCACTCCAGAATGTCCCTCCTGAAAGTCAGTCCTCCATTTCGATCCTCCATGTCACTCCTCCATGTCACACTTCCATGTCAATCCTCCATGTCACTGCTCCATGTCGATCCTCCATTTCGATCCTCCATGTAGCTCCTCCATGCAGATCCTTCATATTACACCTCTTTGTCAATCCTCCATGTTGCTCCTCCATGTCACTCCTCCATGTCACTGCTCCATGTCGATCCTCCATTTCGATTCTACATGTTGCTCCACCATGTCACTACTCCATGTCTTCCATGTCACTCCACCATGTCACTCCTCCATGTAGCTCCTCCATGCAGATCCTTCATTTTACACCTCTCTGTCAATCCTCCATGTAGCTCCTCCATGTCACTCTTCCGTGTCGCTCCTTCTTGTCACTCTTCCATGTCACTACTCAATGTCGATACCTCCATGTCACTCCAGAATGTCCCTCCTGAAAGTAACTCGAGAATGTCAATCCTCCATATTCCTCCTCCATGTCACTCCTCCATGTCGACCCTCCATGTAACTGCTCCCTGTCTTCAATATCACTCCTCCACGTCACTCCTCCATATCGCATCCGCGATGTCGCTCCCTCCATGTAGCTCCTCCTAGTCGCTCTACCATGTTGCTCCTCCATGTAGTTCCTCCATGTCGCTCTTCCATGTTGCTCCTCCATGTCACTCCTCCATGTCGATCCTCCATGTCGATCCTCGATGTTGCTCCTACATTTCACTGCTCCATGTCTTCCATGTCACTCCACCGTGTCGCTCCTCCATGTCACTTATTCATATCGATCCTCCATGTCGCTCCTCCATGTCACTCCAGAATGTCGCTCCTCCATGTCACTCCAGAATGTCATTCCAGAATTTAGCTCCAGATTGTTAAACCTCCAAGTCCCTGCTCCATGTCACTGCTCCATGTCGATCCTCTATTGCGCTCCTCCATGTCATTCCTCCCTGTCTTCCATGTCATTCCTCCATGTAACTCCTTCATGTCAATCCTACATGTCACTTCCCCATGTCACACTTCCATGTCAACCCTCCATGTCACTGCTCCATGTCGATCCTCCATTTCGATCCTCCATGTTGCTCCACCATGTCACTACTCCATGTCTTCCATGTCACTCCACCATGTCACTCCTCCATGTCTTCCATTTCATTCCCCCATGTACCTCCTCAATGTAGCTCCTCCATGCAGATCCTTCATGTTACAGCTCCATATCGCTCCTTCTTGTCACTACTCCATGTCACTACTCAATGTCGATACCTTCATGTCACTCAGAATGTCC
>NW_023618501.1:0-39165 GCF_015220745.1 Sebastes umbrosus | reverse complement strand
CACATTTAGCTTCAGTGACACGTCAAAAACACAGAAGCCGACCCAGTGGGATCCCCCTGTCGACCTCAGTCACTTAAGTGATGTCCAAAGACAGACTGTGAGACAGTTACTGAGAGAGGAGTGTCATGCGTTTGCCTACAATGATGATGACATAGGATGACAATTCCTTCCTTGAAGCTCCACATCACTCTACATGACACCACCCCAGTAAAGAAAACATACATGTCTGTTCCCAAGCCGTTGCACCAGGAAGTCAAAGAATATCTACAGGACCTGCTGAATCGGGGTTAGATAACTCAGTCACGATCACCATACGCGTCACCAGTTGTATGTGTGAGAAAGAAGGATGGGACTTTAAGATTGTGTTGTGACTACAGGGAGTTGAACAGAAAATCAGTCCCTGATCGCCATCCCATCCCCCGAATCCAAGACATGTTCGACTCTCTCACTGGCAGCTCTTGGTTCTCAGTTCTGGATCAAGGGAAGGCTTACCATCAAGGATTTATGGACGAGGAAAGCCAGCCCCTGACTGCTTTCATAACACCGTGGGGCCTCTACCAGTGGGTCAGAATCCCATTTGGCTTGAGTGCAGCCCCCGCAGAATTTCAGAGAAACATGGAAGAGTGCTTACTTGGCTTGAGAGATATCATGTGTCAACCATACCTGGATGATAATCTCGTCCACAGCCCGAGCTTTGAAGACCATGTCCAGAACATGAGAACTGTGTTCCAAAGATATCAGAAACATGGGGTGAAGCTCAGTCCACACAAGTGCGAAGTGTTCAAAAGGAAGGTGAGATTTCTGGGGCGTTTGGTGTCCAGCGAAGGCTACACGATGGATCCGGCTGAAGTGGCTCCAGTGCAAGCATTAAAGGAGAGGGTTCCCGCTACTGTTGGAAATTTGAGAAGAATGCTTGGATTTATCTCTTATTACCGCGCATACATACCAAACTTCTCCAGAATAGCAAAGCCTCTCTACCAGCTGCTCTCAGCATCTCCTGGAAACACACCACCTGAGGAGACCAAGAACAAGCGAAAGGCTGTCACCGCAAGAAATAAAGGTAACCTTCCACCGAACACTCCCATACACTGGACACCTATTCACCAGGAGACACTGAATTTCCTCATTGACAAACTGATCGAGCCTCCCATCCTAGGTTACCCAGATCTCACAAACCCCTTGGTGCTCCACTGTGATGCCTCCCAGGAAGGATTGGGAGCGGTTCTTTATCAGAGACAAAATGGCAAGATGGTCGTCATAGGATATGGCTCCAGAACACTAACCCCACCTGAGAAAAATTATCACCTGCACTCAGGGAAGTTAGAATTCTTAGCACTAAAATGGGCCATATGTGAACGTTTCCGGGATTATCTGTATCATGCCCCTCACTTCATGGTTTATACAGATAATAACCCCCTGACCTACATCCTTTCAACAGCTAAGCTTAATGCCACAGGTCACAGGTGGGTTGCTCAACTGGCCGATTTTGACTTTTCCATTAAGTACCGACCTGGTAAGCAAAATGCTGATGCAGATGGCCTCTCCAGGATGCCACTGGACATAAATGAACTCATAGAACAGTGTACAGAGGAAGTGAATCCGGAGGTGATCAGTGCATCTTTGCAGGGAGTCATAGTGCAGAAAGACACTCCACCGGCCTAGGGAACGACCGCTCACATAGACACACTGGACTTAGTGAACGATGCATGTTCACCTACCTTAGCCGAACCATTAACACCAGAGCAGATGAGAGAAAGCCAAAAGAGAGACCCTGTCATTGGTCGGGTTCTGCAGTACAAAACTAACAACAAGCGCCCTTCCAGAAAGTCTCTTAAAACTGAACCTGCAGATATAAGAGTCTTACTGAGACAGTGGCAAAAACTATACATCAATGATGATGGGATCCTCTACAGAAAAGCAGGAGATAAATGCCAGTTTGTCCTGCCAAAAGAACATCAGGAGACCGTGATTCAAGAGTTGCACAAGGAAATGGGACATCTGGGGGTTGAGAGGACCCTAAACTTGATCCAGGACAGATTTTATTGGGCTCGCATACACAGTGACACTGAACATTTTGTGACCCAAGTTTGTGAGTGTCTGAAGGCAAAGCGACCACACAAAGCGACTAGAGCCCCTCTGGTATCCATCGTGACTACACGCCCATTTGAGCTAGTCTCAATAGACTTTTTGCATTTAGAGGCCTGTAAGCAAGGATTTGAATACATTCTGGTAGTAATGGATCATTACACTCGTTTTGCACAGGCCTATGCTACCAAAAACAAATCTGCAAAAACAGTTGTTGAGAAAATATTCAATGACTTTGCCCTTCGCTTTGGTTTTCCAGAGAAAATTCACCACGACATGGGCAGAGAGTTTGAAAACCAGCTTATGGCTCAGTTGCAGAAGTGCTGTGACGTACGAGGCTCCCACACTACTTGCTATCACCCACAGGGCAACGGGCAGGTGGAGCGCTTTAATAGGACTCTACTGTCAATGCTTCGCACACTCACAAACACACAAAAGGCTGACTGGAAGAGTTCACTACCCAAGATGGTGCATGCATACAACTGCACCTCGCAGTGGAACCACAGGGTTTTCTCCATATTACCTGCTTTATGGCCGTTCCCCCCGTCTGCCAATAGACCTGCTGTTCAACTTACAGCCCAGTGAGACACAGGAGAGTTATGTGGAGTATGTTCAGAACTGGCAAACTAGAATGCATCAAGCTTATGAGATTGCCTCTAAAACAGCTGCCCGAGAAGCTTCCAGGGGCAAAAGAGGATATGACAAAAGAGTTCACGGAGCTGACCTTCAACCTGGTGGACGAGTGCTTGTTCGTAACCTGTCAGAAAGAGGAGGTCCTGGTAAACTGCGGTCCTATTGGGAAAAAGTTCATGTTGTCGTGAAGAGAAGGAGCAGTGAGAGTCCTGTGTTTGAGGTAGTACCAGAGGGAGGGGGCAAATGTCGTGTGCTACATAGGAACCTCTTACTTCCATGCGATAGCCTGCCTCTAGACAAACCAGAGACGGACTCAAAAGAGGAAGGAAGGAGAAAACAGACACGGACAAGAACAAGGCAAAATCACACAAACAGACAAGTGGAGACTTCAGACAGTGAAAGCAGTGAGGACGTTGAGATGGTGTGCCGATTCCCACACTATCAGCATTCAAGTCGGAGAACTGTAGGCATAAACCCAGATGCAGAGCCATTTGTACCAGATCTGGGGAGACAAGAGAGAGGGACCGAACAGGAGGAAGTGGAGGCGGACGTCATGGACATCATACCAGGGGCAGATGGTGACAACAATGCTGCTGAGCCTGGAGATAGGCCACAAGAGTCATCAGAGGAAGATGATCCGGAACAGCAGCCTGCAACCAGCTACCCGCAGAGGGAGAGACGCCGACCAAAGATGCTGACCTACAAGGCTTTGGGTGAGCCAATGGTGGTGGAGGTTGGTGTCGAGAGCCTACAAGTGAGTCTCCAGCCTGCAGAAGACTGTGGTGACCATGGATAGCACCAGATATAGAAGTAATGAGTTAAAAAGACTGAGGAAACTAAATGTGAAATGGACACTGAGAAATAAGCTGGAATTACATGGACTGTAAGGGAGAGACAATCCCATGAGAACATTTTGAACTTAAGCTGTAAACCAAAGGGACAGGTAACAGACTAAAAGAACGGAGGCCGAAAATTGAGTTCTGTTACACGTGAGCGTTAATCTGGACAGATTTAGAGTTTACTGAAACTGAAAATGTAAGGTATATACTAACTGGAATGTATATTACGGTAAATGGACACTATTGAGACATTACATAATGTAATTACAAGAGTAATGAATGTCATGTGAACATCAAGTGCCACTTAAGAGTTATACCATGTAAATTCAGTAAGAAAAGTCAATATGTGAAGTGAAAACTCTCTTTGGTAATTAAATGTCTAGAGACATTTGAAATTGAGGGGGAGAGTGTGGCATAATCAGTCATGTGTAGGTTATAAAAGAGAACCATTTCTTGGGTGTAATGCAAGTGAAGAGAGTTTGTAATGTTTCATATGTGTTTATAAGAAGAAAGAGTTCAATGTGGTTATAATTTAGGGTATAGTGTTATTTATTGCCAGTGTCATTATTAGGGTGTTGTGCCAGTAGATCGCCAGTAGGTGGCAGTGTCGCTACAGAAGCAGTGTATGTGAAGGGAGCGTCACAGGGAAGTCTCGCGTGAATACGTGAGATAACGAGAATCTCGGTGTACGAGAGAGAAGTAGAATAAACTGTGTAGCGATGTCAACCTAAAGCATTATTTTACATTTTGCAGAACATCCTAAATAAATGTGTAGCACCAGACTGAGCCTGTGGGACATCATTCTGTGCACCGCTACAATAACTTCTTCATATTTGTCTAATATAGTTTACTCTTCCTTTGTAAAATGTTCCGCTGTGCCTGCAGATTTGGAAACCGCAACACACATCACAATGGCTTTGTCATAAATAGCTGTATTTACTATAATATAAATAAAACAATTGGTCCCTGGAATTGTTGGTTTAAAAGTGGTTTAAAAGTCAGTTTCCCTCTAACGAGAGTCACAGGGGTAAAAAGTGTATTTCTTTCTTTCTTTATTTTATTTTTTAGAGTGTGACCAGCACCCCCCAGAAGGTGGTACCCTAGGCAACCGCCTATAAGGCCTATGCCTTAAACCATTGTAGGGGATTTTAATATCCATGTTGATGACCCATCAAACCATTATGCCACTGAATTCCTAAACATTACTGATTCTTTCAACCTGGTGCAGCACGTCTCTGGTTCAACTCATAACCGAGAACACGCCCTTGACCTCGTCTTTACTCTGGGCCTGAATATAAACTCCCTCTCATTGATAGAGCTCGTCTCTGACCATAAAGTTAATCTATTGTACTCCTGTCTCCAGGCATAAGCAGTCTGTCCATGACCTTTTATGGTATACTATACCATGACTTTTTCATGACATTTGTTATGACATACCATGATACTACATGCTATGACTTTTTTTGTGAGTTTTTCATGACATAATACACTTTGACTTTTTTGTCATATATTTTTTTTAACTCAAAATAATTCAGATATATACACATACACAACTTATTCTAAACACACTCATTTGCATATTCCGGAAAGAACTTGGCTGTGATGCCCTTATAACATCATAATGACAACATTCCAACACTCCTTAGAAGCTCAGGACACAGACACAGTGACACATTTAGACACACTCAGACACATCTTGTTGCTCTGAGAGTTGTGCTGTTAGAAACGTCTTAGAAACTTTATCATTGACAGCCTCAGCAGAGGACACTAACTCTCTCTCTTCTCTAGCTCTTGGAACAAGTTGAGGTAAGTGAAAAATCCAGTCACTCATGTTAATATGACTTATTTAGGAGTAAGCACTAATTCAGACTTAATACCTGGAAATACTTAAAAAAAAATACAATTTCCATTTGTTCCGCTGTGTTTTTCTGATTCGTAGAGCTCCGTCAGAGATGAGTTCAGCGCCTGCAATGAATAGGACTAGGAAGACTAGGAGGCTTCAAAGGAAGACCTGTCCTTACACAAAGACTGACTGGCAGCACAGGACAAAGGTCTCAGAAGATGAATACCCAGACACCTCTCTGCACGATGCCCTTGTGAGACTATTGAAGAGGACAGCCAGAGAAGACGAAGCAGGACTGTCCTCTTCAGTGGACGTTCACAGAGGTAAGCTGATCATGTGAAACTGCTGTTGGGAGTGTATACCATCATCATCTACTGAACACCAGGTTCACACAGAGGTGGAAGTTGATATATATATAGATAGATAGATAGATAGATAGATAGAATACACTATAAATATGCCAGACTACTACAACTAGCTTAGAAAATATAAAATATGAACATAGAATAACAATATCATACTATAAACAATAGCAAAGTGTGAAAAGAAATGACGAGCTATTCCTTTAAAGGTCCCATAACGGCTCATTTTCAGGTTCATACTTGTATTTTGTGTTTCTAATAGACCATGTTTACATGCTGTAATGTTAAAAAAAAACTTTATTTTTCTCATACTGTCTGCCTGAATATGCCTGTATATTGAGCGTTTTGATAGTTTAACAGTATTTATATAGCACTTAAACCTGCTTTATAATATAAAAGACCTAAAAATCTCACTTTTTTACTATATGGGACCTTTAACTGAGATGCAGCAGAGCAGAAAAGACTCATATTTGTCATATTGGAAGTCACAGAATGACGGTCTGTGTTGTCATTTAGTTTGGAGGACTTATTGTCCACGTTAGGTCCTGTGACTGTCAACAAGCTGATGTTCCTCTGTTTTTTTTCTCATCTGTAGAAAACCTCATCTCATCTGCAGAGGACGACAGACGACTGACAGAGACGAAGGACAACAAACTGAACACCGCACAAAATGTGCCCGCACATGTGCAAAGAGGTCAGTAGATAGTGATACATGTCGAGTTTGGCTTTATGTTAAGTGTAAGCACTAATTCAGAGTTAATACCTTGAAATACATTTTTAAAAATTACAATTTCAATTTGTTCCACTGTGTTTTTCTAATTCGTAGAGCTCCCTAGCACGTCAGAACCAAGTTCAACGCCTGCAATGGATAGGACTAGGACGACTAGGAGGCTTAAAAGAAGGACCTGTCCTTACACAAAGACTGACTGGCAGCACAGGACAAGGGTCTCTGAAGGTGAACACCCATACACCTCTCTGCACGATGAGCTTGTGAGACTATTGAAGAGGACAGCCAGAGAAGACGAAGCAGGACCGTCCTCTTCAGTGGACGTTCACAGAGGTAAGCTGATCATGTGAAACTTCTGTTGGGATCATTATCTACTGAACACCAGGTTCACACAGAGGTGGAAGTTGATATATAGATAGATAGATAGATAGATGGACAGATAGATAGGTAGATAGATAGATAGATAGATAGACAGATAGATAGGTAGATAGATAGATAGATAGATGGACAGATAGATAGGTAGATAGATAGATAGATAGATGGACAGATAGATAGGTAGATAGATAGATAGATAGATGGACAGATAGATAGGTAGATAGATAGATAGATAGACAGATAGACAGATAGACAGACAGACAGACAGATAGATAGATAGATAGATATAATGAATATGTTAGAATACACTATAAATATGCCAGACTACTACAACTAGCTTAGAAAATATAAAATATGAACATAGAATAACAATATCATACTATAAACAATAGCAAAGTGGGAAAAGAAATGATGAGCTATTACTTTAAAGGTCCCATATTGTAGAAAGTGAGATTTTCAGGTCTTTTACATTATAAAGCAGGTTTAAGTGATATATAAATACTCTTATCAAAACGCTCAATATAGGGAGAAATACACACAGCCCGTATTCAGAAATTGTGCGTTTGAAACAAGCCGTCAGGATTTCTGTCCATTTGTGATGTCACAAATCTACAATATTTAGACCATTTCAAAGATTTAAACTTAAACATTATAAATGTATCCCAGTTTATTTCCTGTTGCAGTGTATGTGAATGACATCAGCTGACAGGAAGTAAACATGGACCAAAACTGTTGCTTAGCAACGCAATTCCATTGCAATTCCATTGAAATGTACTAAAACGGAGCGTTTCAGACAGAAAGTAATTACAGGTATATTCAGTCTGACAGTACGAGGAAAATAATGTGTTTCTTGAACATTACAGCATGTAGACATGTTCTATTAGAAACACAAAATACAAGTATGAACCTGAAAATGAGCATGATATGGGACCTTTAACTAAGAGAAAGCAGAGCAGAAACAACTCAAATTTGTCATTTTGGAAGTCACAGAATGACGGTCTGTTTTGTCATTTAGTTTGGAGGACTTATTGTCCACGTTAGGTCTTGTGACTGTCAACAAGCTGATGTCCCTCTGTTTTTTTCTCATCTGTAGAAAACCTCATCTCATCTGTGGAGGATGAGAGCAAGAGAGTCGGTAAGAGAAAGCTTACCGACGATGAAGAGAAGAGGAAGCCAGACCTGGACCTGACAGAGACCAGAGACGACAAACTGAGCACCCCACAAAATGTGCCCGCACACGTGCGATTTGGTCAGTAGATAGTGATACATGTCGGGTTTGGCTTTATGTTAAGTGTAAGCACTAATTCAGAGTTAATACCAGGAAATACATTTTAAAAATTACAATTTGTTCCACTGTGTTTTTCTAATTCGTAGAGCTCCCTAGCACGTCAGAACCAAGTTCAGCGCCTGCAATGGATAGGACTAGGACGACTAGGAGGCCTAAAAGGAAGGCATGTCCTTACATAAAGACCGTCTGGCAGCACAGGACAAAGGTCTCTGAAGGTGAACACCCAGACAGCTCTAAGGAAGATGTCTGTGTGAGACTATTGAAGAGGACAGCCAGAGAAGACGAAGCAGGACCGTCCTCTTCAGTGGACGTTCACAGAGGTAAGCTGATCATGTGAAACTGCTGTTGGGAGTGTATACCATCATCATCTACTGAACACCAGGTGGAAGTTGTACTCAGATCTTTCACAGAAATACCCATCAACAGGGTTTTTGGTATCTTGATCTAAATAGACATCAGTTCACCTAAATTACAAAGAAAAACAAATCCTCACTTCCCTCTAGTGGTATCTATTTATGCAGATAGTTTGGGACTTTAACCCTCCAGGTTTTTAAATATCTGTCTATGAGATTTTTGCATTCACCCCAGTGCAACAGAGGTAAACGGTATTCCATTTTGGTGCTCACAGCATCGACAAATGACGTGAAAATTTAAAAGCAACATCTCTTTCCAACAATATTGTCCTGGATGGAATAGATGATCCACTGAACACACCATAGTTTCTATTTCTTTGGTAGAAGGTTGTTCCAATAGAACGTGTTCACAGTGAGGCTCGTGGATTGTCCAGAGTAACAAGGACCCTGTGTTTGGAAATAGATGTTGCCGTTAACTGCTTCAATGCTGTGAGCACCACAAACTAAACTGCATTCCACTCCATTGTATTAGGATGAAGACAGATAGAGTATATCTGCATGGATAGATACCACCAGAGGACAGAGAGAAATAGTAGTTTGAATTGGAGGGTGTATTTTATTTTACTTTGGACAGAGCCAGGCTAACTGTTTCCCCCAGCCTCACGAGTCTTTATGCTAAGTTAGGCTAAGTTAGGCTAAGTTAGGATACATTAGGCTACGTTAGGCTAAATTAGGCTAAATTATGCTAAGTTAGGCTAAGTTAGGCTAAATTAGGCTAAGTTAGGCTAAACTAGGCTAAGTTAGACTAAGTTAGGCTAAATTAGGCTAAGTTAGAGTAGCCACAGCTCAACTCCAGCTTCAGAATCAGAATCAGAAATAGTTTATTGATCCCCGGGGGGACGTTGGGGCGTTACAGTTGCTCTTGTATGAACATAAGGAATGTGAGAAAATAGAAATAAAGGAGTATGTAACTTGTAAATTATGTACATAATGCTACAATATAATATATAATATAAACACAATATACAGTATATGTAAAGAAATATAAGTACTAAGATTAAGAATAGAAAATGAGATGGATAGATAGATAGATAGATAGATAGATAGAATACACTATAAATATGACAGACTACTACAACTAGTTTAGAAAATATAAAATATGAACATAGAATAATAATATCATACTATATACAATAGCAAAGTGTGAAAAGAAATGACGAGCTATTCCTTTAACTGAGAGGCAGCAGGGCAGAAAAGACTCCAATGTGTCATATTGGAAGTCACTGAATGACGGTCTGTGTTGTCATTTAGTTTGGAGGACTTATTGTCCACGTTAGGTCCTGTGACTGTCAACAAGCTGATGTCCCTCTGTTTTTCTTTTCTCATCTGTAGAAAACCGTATCTCATCTGCGGAAGATGAGAGCAAGAGAGGCGGTAAGAGACGCGGTAAGAGACGCGGTAAGAGAGGCGGTAAGAGAGGCGGTAAGAGAAAGAAGAAGCAGAGACCAGACCTGACAGAGTCCGAGGACGGCAAACTGAACACCGCACACAATTTGCCCGTACGTGTGCAAAGAGGTGAGTGATACATGTCAGGTTTGGCTTTATGTTAAGTGTAAAATTCATATTAGAGCTTAAGCAGAGGCGGATTAAAGTATTCAGGGGCCCCTGGGCTACTCTTTGTATGCCCCCCCCCAACCTTACTCATCATGCTTTAATGTTACCAGAAAAAAGTCATTTAGTGTCATGTATAAAAGCGTGCTAGTTATATTTCACGGCCCACACGTACACAGTGGGGGAACACTGGCGTATACAACCTCATTGAGACAGCCTTTAATCTAAACCTCGTCATAACTCGTCAATTTAGGGGTTTTCTTTAGTAGATTCTGGTCACGGTGTTCTTTCAGACCTTGTGCTGTTTGTTTTTGTGCTCCGTGATCATATTTTCTTTTTGACATTTTGTCACTATTCTGTCCAGTAGTGACGTATTATTTGAAAACCAAATTGGCCTCATGAACCTGGTCACATCATCGGACCAGGCTCATAAGGTCAGCTGATTGGGTACATGTGTCCCTCTTCATTTTTTTTATGTTTCTTGTGGGCCAATAAGGGAAAAGTTTTTTGTTTTTTTTAAATAATTAAAATAATCTGGTCAATATGGGGTCCCTGTAAATAGCAGCGTAGGCCATTCTGTGTATGAATCCACCCCAGAGCTTCAGTAACATGTAGTCAGTGTTCCTCACAACTCTATTAAAACTAAACCTTGTTTGTCTTTTTAGCTGCATTCGAGGACAAATATCAACAGCAAGAGAAGCTCGGCGAAGGAGGGTGTGGATCTGTGTTTGCTGGATATCGCAAAGCAGATCATTTGCCTGTAAGTATTACACACACATGTTTGCACACACACACACACACACACACACACACACACACACACACACACACACACACACACACACACACACACACACACACACAGTATGGACAGGAAGTGCTGACAAAGTTTGTGTCTCGTAGGTTGCCATCAAATACATCCCGAGCGACAATCAGTGCATCAAACACGTGGTGAGTTAAGATGTGCTGTATTCAACACGGCACTCTCTTATTGGATGTATTCTGGATGAATCCTGCTTCTCTGTGGAGCTTCTCTCACTCATCCTCCTCTTTGTTGTGATGTTTCAGGACGAGCATGGGAATACGCTCTCTGTGGAGGTCGCCATCTTGTTGAAACTGGCGGCCAATACAAGTGGCTCAGCGGCCTCCTCGGCACCTGTGTCCCTACTGGACTGGTACGATCTGGAACAGGAGCTGATCCTGGTGCTGGAGAGACCAGTCCCCTGCATGGACTTGTTCACGTACATCTGGTCAGAGGGAGGCTCCTTAAAAGAGGAAGAGGCCAAGGTAAGCTGCTGGAGGATCTTGTGTGTGTTTTAAACGTTGTACAGGAACAGGAGGGGATTATTTTGACCATCATTTCTAGTCATTATTGTACATTGTCCTCACCAAAGTAATTACACTTCCACGTTGGGGTCACTTTTCAGACCCGGAGGTAGCCCGCTGAGTAACAGCCATGAAGAAATGTCAAAGCACCCTCCTCTACGATCCTTCATCTCTCTCTTTTTGTTTCTCAGATCATCCTGAAACAGCTGGTTGATGCATTAATTGATCTTGAGGATAAGAGCATCTTTCACCGGGACATCAAGGTGGAAAATATCTTGATCGAGACCGGCTCGGACGTCCCGCGAGTTCGCCTCATTGACTTTGGACTGAGCTGCTTCGTGAAGAGAGGAGCCAATTACCGCGACTACTACGGTAAGATGTCTAGCTTCTACTCCTGCTCTTCACTAATTTACCCATCCGTGACTTTTACGTTTAAAGAAATATCCTCCTCCTCCTCCTCCTCCTCCTCACCGTCTTATCATTATGTCTGTGTACTCTAGGTACCTTTAATTACATCCCTCCGGAGTGGTACAATGGTCAAGGCTACAGTGCCGGCCCGACCACAGCGTGGCAGGTTGGAGTGGTCCTGTTTCATACGCTCCACAGGAACGCATTTTTTGAGACCCTCGCGTTCCTCGAAAATTGCATGACGTTCAACGAGAGGATGTCCAAAGGTAACAAAAACATACACAAACATGTCAACAGAAACTAATCTGTTCATTTTAGTTCACTGATGGATCTCTGTAGCCGTCACCTTCATCTTTCTTCTCCTTCTTTCTCTCCAGATTGCAAGGATTTCTTGCAAATGTGTCTGACTGAAGACCCCGAACAGCGCCTGACCCTGGAGCAGCTCAAGCATCACCCATGGCTCAGATAAACCAACCCGGAACACACACGTCCTCGCCATACGATACTCAAGTCTTCCAAGTATTAATGCTGTGTTCTCTTTGACAGGAAGAACGTGAGGAACCGGGGCGGCCAGCCTGTGATAGGCTGGCGAGGTCACCGGCCTGTGATAGGCTGGCGAGGTCGCCGGCCTGTGATAGGCTGGCGAGGTCATCGGCCTGTGATAGGCTGGCGCTACAAAGCCGACCCCATGTGGTCCTGTTTGAACGACGTTGGCCTGGCGACCCGGTTGCCAGCCTGTGATGGCCTGGCGACCCTGGACAGGTCGCCAGACTGTGATGGCTTAGCAACCCGGTCACTAGCCTGTGATGGCCTGGCGACCCGATCACCAGCCTGTGATGGCCTGGCGACCCGATCACTAGCCTGTGATGGCCTGGCGACTTTTGCCCAATGTCAGCTGGGATCGGCTCCAGCCCCCCCCGCGACCCTGTGATAGGATAAGCGGTTACAGATGATGGATGGTTATTATTCATCGTTTGCCCTTTTTTTGCAGATCCTGTAACACCCCCAGCCGTTCGAGGAGAGGGGATCTCTCTTTGAATTGCCTTTCCCGAGGTTTCTTCCCATTTTCCATCTGGCCTCAGGACTTTGGAGGAGTTTTTCCTCGTCTTCTTAGAGAGCTTGGGCTGGGCAGGTTCTGCTCATATTCCAATTAGCCATTATTTAATGTGATTTTTAATACTCAGCCATGAAAATAAACTTTAATTAAATTAAACCCAATTAATTCATCTTTTCTTTAGACCACAGAGAATCAACATACTGTTTTTTTCTAACTGCATTTTGAGTTAAATAAATATATGTTAAAAAAGTCAAAGTGTATTATGTCATGAAAAACTTATAAAAAAGTCATAGTATGTAGTAGCATAGTATGTCATAACAAATGTCATGAAAAGTCATAGTATAGTATACCATAAAAGGTCATGGACAGACTGCTTATGCCTGGATACAGGAGTCCAATAGATTACCTTTATGGTCAGAGACGAGGTCTATCAATGAGAGGGAGTTTATATTCAGGCCCAGAGTAAAGACGAGGTCAAGGGCGTGTTCTCGGTTATGAGTTGAACCAGAGATGTGCTGCACCAGGTTGAAAGAATCAGTAATGTTTAGGAATTCAGCGGCACCCTCTAGAAAACAAAATTAAATGAAAATAATGTCAGATGCCCTTCCTCATTTTCTGAATTGAGGTAACAAATTAACAAATAAATAAAGAAAGAAAGAAATACACTTTTTACCCCTGTAACTATCGTTAGAGTGAACTGACTTGACATTTTTAAACCAACAATACCAGGGACCAATTGTTTATTTAGATTATAATAAATCCAGTTATTTATGAAAAAGAAAAAATCTTTATTTTTGTCTTAAAGCCATTGTGATGTGTGATGCGGTTTCCAAATCTCAATTTTGTCTGGGGCACCCAAAGGGCTACACCAATTTTTAAGTTAAAACAACTACTAAAATGTATACATAGTGTACAATTTCTATGCTGTCCATTGAGCTTAACAATATATGCCATTTAACATTAAATACTTAACTTTTATTGACATAAACATTATAACACAAATATATGTTTTTATTTCTACTCAAATATTTTAAGTTACATAAACAAAGAGATGGAGTTGTACTCAGCCTTTAAATATAATGTTGCTTTGACTAATAGAAAATAATAAGTTGGTAAAAACACAAACAAATTGTGGTAGTTTTATGTTAAGACAGCAAAAAAATTGTGTCCAGCATAACTCTGCAACTCTTGTTATGTGTTTGTTATGTAAAGTGAACACAAATTTTTCACGTTATTGTCATGATAGCACTGCCTGTAGGTTAGTGTTTCCTTTTGTTTCCTCTGTTTCCCTGCCCTTTTGTATCTGGTGTGTTTTTCCCTGGTTTGTCTAGTTTGTCAGTGTGTCGGGAGGTGTGGCCTTTCTCCTCCTCCTCCTCCTGGGCAGGCACAGCAGGAGCAGCTGCAATCAATCATTCCAATCACCAGCAGTATATCTACCCCGGTCTTCCTGCAACTCATCGCCAGATCATTTCGTCACCCACAGTGGTACATACTACATCAGGCTCCCTGGATTTTTTGCTCTTGTCTTTGCGGTTGCTCTTATGTTTTTGATTGTTTTGGACTAAACCTTGTTTTTGTTGCTCTGTGCTCAGGTCTGTTTTCCTGCCAGCTGTGGCTGCTTCCAAACCTGCCTGCTCACTCCTGCTCTCGGCTCTTCCTCAACCTGGAACCCTGTAGTTTAAATAAATACTTTTTTGTTCATACTTTAATACTCTCGTTGTGTGCTGCATTTTGAGTCCAAGCTTTTGTTGCTATACCAGAACGTAACAGAATGATCTGGCCCTAACTATGGACTCAGCAGACACAAATGTTTTTCAGAAGGCTGTTTCCAGCCATGATATTTTGTTAGGACAACATCACCAATTACTTCAGGGTTTATTAGAGACCCAACAGACTTTAGGAAATCAAATGTCTCAGATGGGAAAATGTTTGGAGACAATTTCAGGCCAATTAGCCCCATCCCCCGCTCTGCCTCCTCCTTCTCCGCCTCAGCCACTCAGAGAATCACCTGTTCCTCCACCTGAACCATATGCCGGTGATTTGGGGAGATGCAAAGGATTCCAGCTCCAATGTTCTCTGGTTTTTTCCCGACAACCAGTCACCTTCACTACAGACCAAGCCAAGGTAGCGTATGTTACGGGACTGTTAAGAGGGAGAGCACTGGACTGGGCTGAAGCAATGTTGGGAGGAGGAGGGATACAGTTTTTGTCCTATGATTGTTTCATGAGTGAAATGAAGAAAGTTTTTGACCACCCTGTATGTATTGGAGACGCTGCTAAACGTTTGATTAACATACGACAGAGTCAAAGAAGTGTGGCGGAGTATTCTGTGGACTTCCGGATTCTGGCTGCGGAGGCTGGATGGAATGACGAGGCATTAAAAGGAGTTTTTCTACACGGTCTGTGTGAACAGTTAAAGGATGAACTTGCTGTCCGTGATGATACTAACTCTCTTGATGCTCTTATTGATCTGTCTATAAGACTGGACAACCGTATGCGGGAGAGAAGCCGGGAGAAGAACTACAAATCCCACACTCCCATGAACGCCTTTGCCGCTACTCCTACTCTCGCGAGAGTTGCCTCCAGCCCGTCAGAGACTCTCGGCTCCGGTTCCAGCTCCTCTGCTCATTCTGATGAACCCATGCAGATGGGCCGGGCTAAGCTCACTCCCGCTGAACGTCAGAGACGGATCCGAGCGGGTGAATGCATCTACTGTGGTCAAGTCGGACATTTCCTTGCTGCATGTCCTCTCCGCCCAAAAGAGCGGGCTCACCAGTAGCTGTGGGGATACTGGTGAGTAAAACTGATGTCCCCACCAACACTAGACCTTGTACTCAAATACCTGCTAAACTGTGTATGAGTAACATGTCCTTGCCCCTGTTAGCATTGATTGACTCCGGTGCAGAGCAGAGTTTTCTAGATGCTGAGTTAGTCTCTCAGGCTGGCATCAGCATTGAACCCCTTGAGACTCCTGTCAGAGTCTGTGCTTTAGATGGCAAGTCCTTAGCATTAGTAACTCACCGCACTGAACCTCTGTCTTTAATTCTGTCTGGAAACCACCGTGAGCTAATACAGTTTTTTGTTTTCTCTGCCCCTAAGACTCCTCTTGTTCTCGGACACCCGTGGTTAAAGCTACACAACCCCCAGATCGACTGGTCGACCAGTAAGATTATGGGCTGGAGTAGTTTTTGTCATTCCTCGTGCCTGCAGTCTGCTTTACCACCTGTAGAGATCAGTGTTGCTTCTCCACCCTGTGTCCCTCCTGACTTGTCTGCTGTGCCTACTGAATATCATGAGGTCGGTGAGGTTTTCAGTAAGGAGAGAGCGTTATCCTTGCCACCTCATCGTCCATACGATTGTGCTATTGAGCTGCTACCTGGTACCACTCTGCCTTCAAGCCGCCTGTACAACCTGTCACGTCCTGAGAGAGGTGCTATGGAGACCTACATA
Organism: Sebastes umbrosus; assembly: GCF_015220745.1. Classification (NCBI taxonomy): domain Eukaryota; kingdom Metazoa; phylum Chordata; class Actinopteri; order Perciformes; family Sebastidae; genus Sebastes; species Sebastes umbrosus. The sequence continues at coordinate 22,809 of NW_023618501.1, read as the reverse complement.
AATGACTCTCTAGCTGCAGGCTCATCAGACCCTCCTCTTCGCCTCTAGGGGCAGGATTCTTTTTTGTGAGCAAGAAAGACAAGACTCTCCGCCCGTGTATTGATTTTCGAGGGTTAAACAATATCACGGTGAAGAACAAGTACCCTCTGCCATTAATCAGCTCTGCTTTTGTACCTCTACAGGGAGCTACTGTCTTCAGCAAGCTAGATTTGCGGAACGCGTACCACTTGGTACGGATTCGAGAGGGAGATGAATGGAAGACAGCATTCAACACACCACTGGGTCACTTTGAGTACTTAGTGATGCCTTTTGGACTGACTAACGCCCCTGCAGTATTTCAAGCACTGGTTAATGATGTTTTGAGAGATTTTTTGGACCGGTTTGTGTTTGTCTACCTGGATGACATTTTGATTTTTTCCGCTAATCTCGCAGAACACCAGCTTCATGTGCGCCAAGTGCTCCAGAGACTACTGGAGAACAAACTGTTTGTGAAAGCGGAGAAGTGCGAGTTTCACGTCAGCTCTGTTGGATTCCTCGGTTACATCATTGAGAGTGGGCAGGTGAGGCCGGATCCGGAGAAGATCAAGGCGGTGGCAGAGTGGCCCGAACCTTCCTCCAGGAAGCTCTTGCAGCGTTTTCTTGGATTCGCCAACTTCTACCGTCGATTCATCCGAGATTACAGCAGAATTGCTGCTCCTCTGACTAAGCTCACATCTCCTGCTGTTCCTTTTCGCTGGACCCCTGAGGCGGATCAGGCGTTTGCCTTATTAAAGGACCGCTTTACGTCCGCACCCATCCTGGTGCAACCTGACTCTTATCTTCAGTATGTCGTGGAGGTTGATGCCTCGGACATTGGTGTGGGAGCTGTCCTCTCCCAACGCTCCAAGACCGATAAGAAGCTACATCCTTGTGCGTTCTTCTCTCGACGCCTGTCTCCAGCTGAAAGCAACTACGACGTGGGAAATCGTGAGTTGTTGGCAGTGAAGTTGGCCCTGGAGGAATGGAGACACTGGTTGGAGGGTGCGGAGTTTCCGTTTATTGTATGGACTGATCACAAGAATCTTGCCTACATCCAGTCAGCCAAACGACTGAATTCCCGCCAGGCTCGGTGGGCTTTATTTTTTGGTCGATTCGACTTCACCCTTACTTACCGTCCTGGTTCCAAGAACATCAAGCCTGACGCGTTATCCCGGCAGTTTTCATCAGAGGAGTCACCAAGTGTTTCAGACACCATTCTGCCGGCAGCCTTGGTGGTGGGGACGTTAACCTGGGAGGTTGAGTCAGCGGTTCGGGAGGCTCAACGTGAAGAACCGGATCCAGGTACTGGCCCCGCTAATCGAATGTTTGTTCCTGGGTCAGTTCGCTCCCAGGTCCTGCAGTGGGGACACGTTTCCCGGTTCTCTTGCCATCCTGGGATGAGTAGGACTTTGTCACTCCTCAGACGACACTTCTGGTGGGCCACAATGGAGAGGGACGTTAAGGAATACGTCCTCGCCTGCACAGTCTGTGCCCGGGGAAAGACATCTCATCGGCCGCCTGTGGGGTTGCTCCGCCCATTACCCATACCTGGTCGCCCTTGGTCCCACATCGCATTGGACTTTGTCACTGGTCTTCCTCCTTCTAATGGGAAAACAGTGATACTTACCATTGTTGATCGGTTCTCAAAGGCCGTTCATTTCATTGGTCTTCCCAAGCTGCCTTCAGCACATGAGACAGCTGATCTCTTGACTAACCATGTGTTTCGCCTGCATGGTATCCCTGTGGACATCGTCTCGGACCGTGGTCCTCAGTTCATCTCTCAGGTTTGGAAGTCTTTTTGTCAAGCCCTTGGAGCCACTGTCAGTCTGTCTTCTGGTTTCCATCCTCAGACTAATGGACAGTCTGAGAGGGCTAATCAGGATTTGGAATCAGCCATACGTTGTGTTGCTGCTACTAATCCCTCTTCTTGGAGTACACAGTTAGTTTGGATTGAATATGCGCATAATTCTCTCTCTTCTGCTGCCACTGGGGTATCTCCGTTTGAGGCCTCATTAGGTTACCAGCCCCCACTGTTTCCAGCACAAGAAGAGGAGTTGGCTGTGCCATCTGTGCAACACCACCTTCAACGCTGCCGCAAGGTTTGGAAGGAGACTATGGCTGCTTTGGTTCGGACAGCTGAGAGGAACAAAAGGATCGCGGATCGTCACAGGACCCCGGCTCCCGTCTACATCCCAGGTCAGAGAGTTTGGTTATCTTCCAAAGATATACCTTTGAAGACTGACTCCAGAAAACTGTCTCCCCGTTTCATTGGCCCTTTTGAAATTGAGAGGATTATTAATCCTACCACTGTCAGACTCATCCTGCCAAAGTCTCTTAGGATCCATCCCTCGTTTCATGTTTCTAAGCTAAAACCGGTTCTCACCAGTCCTCTGGTCCCTCCGACCAATCCCCCTCCTCCCGCCCGGATCATTGACAGTCAGCCAGCTTATTCAGTCAGACGACTGATGGATGTTAGACGTAGAGGCCGGGGCCATCAGTATCTGGTAGATTGGGAGGGATACGGTCCAGAGGAGCGCTCCTGGGTTCCTCGTTCCCGCATCCTAGATGCTGGGATGGTTCGGGAATTTCACCAGGCTCATCCTGGGAAACCTGGTAGATCGCCTAGAGGCTCTCATTAAGGGGGGGGTACTGTCATGATAGCACTGCCTGTAGGTTAGTGTTTCCTTTTGTTTCCTCTGTTTCCCTGCCCTTTTGTATCTGGTGTGTTTTTCCCTGGTTTGTCTAGTTTGTCAGTGTGTCGGGAGGTGTGGCCTTTCTCCTCCTCCTCCTCCTGGGCAGGCACAGCAGGAGCAGCTGCAATCAATCATTCCAATCACCAGCAGTATATCTACCCCGGTCTTCCTGCAACTCATCGCCAGATCATTTCGTCACCCACAGTGGTACATACTACATCAGGCTCCCTGGATTTTTTGCTCTTGTCTTTGCGGTTGCTCTTATGTTTTTGATTGTTTTGGACTAAACCTTGTTTTTGTTGCTCTGTGCTCAGGTCTGTTTTCCTGCCAGCTGTGGCTGCTTCCAAACCTGCCTGCTCACTCCTGCTCTCGGCTCTTCCTCAACCTGGAACCCTGTAGTTTAAATAAATACTTTTTTGTTCATACTTTAATACTCTCGTTGTGTGCTGCATTTTGAGTCCAAGCTTTTGTTGCTATACCAGAACGTAACAGTTATTGAACAAGAAAATAACTACATATTTGCAACATCTTTTTTAGTTCATTCAACTATCCAATTATATGCTAAGTGCACAATGTATGTGTTGTTAATTGACCTCTAACTAATTAGGCTATATTGGCTAAAAAATTATGTTAAGCTCACAAGGGATGAGTGTTTGTGTCAAGTGAACATAAAGTTTTGATGTCACTGGCGACCCGGTCACCAGCCTGTGATGGCCTGGCGGCCCGGTCGCTAGCCTGTCATTGCCTGGCGACCCGGTCGCCCTGAACATTTGTGTAGACTTAACAATAACATTTTGTTTCATGGATGGATTGGGGTTTACAGTGTAGGAGAACGCATGAAAAATAGCATATCATAGGAAACGTTATATGCGGATATGTTGGGTAACGCAGCGCTGTCTTCTTAGAACTTTAACCCTTTCACGGTGTGTTCTCAGTTCATGAAAGCTAATTGCAACATTTTAGTCGCCTAAAAATGTCTTGTTCGGCATTCGGGATGGACTGTCAAGATGGCGATGGCCAAAGTCAAGGCTTCAAAACCGAAGTCCACAAACCAATGGGTGACATCATGGTGACTACATCCACTTCTTATATACAGTAGAGTCAATGGTTGCAGCCCATTCTCTACGAATCAATCAGGTATACTTGGGGTGAAAATCAGGCTGTAGAGATCTGCTCGTCATAAGTAATCCATTACAGTGAATGCCATGCCAATTAGTTTTTTAATCTTTTATTAGTATTTATTTTGTGAAAATGACATCATTGTATGGTAATACAGCAGATGTGCACCAGTCTGGGTTGGAGGTAATGAGCAAAATTCTTGCTCATTACCACAGACGTGCGCAGAGTAGCTCTGGCTTGGTCATGTATTCAAATGAAGACATGGAGAGAGGGCTCGGGGCTCCGGTCTTTTTCTGCTTATAGACAATCACAGTTGGATTACTTGCAACACTTGGATGCAGAACTCCTCCAACATACGACTAAATATCTTGTTTATCATTGCGTTTAAAAACAACCCATATTTGTGTGTTCTGATCTGGGCCAACATAAGTTAGGAAGGTAACTATGGTTCTGTGAATTCCTGGATAAACAAAGGGGATATGTGTCCGCCCAGGTCGAGATCTTATATTTAGTCACATGCATGACTTTGTAGGGGTTCTACTTTGGTAGGTTTTGGTTATTAGCAAATTAATTAATAAATAATAATAGAATTATTAATATTAATAAAGATTATCAATAAACATCAATAATAAACGGGGCACCACCCTGGAATCAGGGACCAATGACCAAAACGTTAATATAGTCTCATTATATATGCTAAACTATCAATTTGGAACGTTGATTAATAATTAAATTAATAACTATAACCAAAATAGATAGTAAAGGTTGAAGGATATCGGAGTTCTTGACATAGCAGAGGTTGGCATTATTCATTCTTGTGCAACATTAATGAGACCAGCATGTATATTCCACAAACATTTATTTACAAGATAATAAAGGTTCAAAACACAATATTAATCTAACTAAATAACTAAACTAAACAAACCAAACACAGTGTGTAAGCATGTGTGTGTGTGTGTGTGTGTGTGTGTGTGTAAGAGAGAGAGAGGGAGAGAGAGGGGGGGGAGACAAGATGGGTTCTTGTCTCAAAATGTCTGTATGGCCTACAAACAAAATGGCGGGCACTGTAAAACTACAAAGATGGCTGAATCAAAGATGGCGGAATCAAAGATGGCCATCAGCATGTCACCACATGGCCTCTTTGTTCTTCTGAACCCATGTGCTCAGGAAGGACAAAGAAGGGGGGTGATGTGGGGGTTAAGATTATCTGAAGCTGTATGTTTATGTTTAACTAATTCACAGTTTCTGTATGTGATCTTAATGTGTGTTAGATATGCAGTGGGTTAGAAAAGATGGTTAGTTTGCATGCAAGACCTTGTCTATGTGAAGCATAAACTAAACACATCAGATGTGGCGAAGCCAGTTACCCAAAAATCAAATACAGATAAATCAACACAGTCAAACTCAATGAATAACATTAAACCAAATCAATACAAGTACTTTCTAGAAATCAAAGTTGGATAGTCTTGCTCAGCCCTGTGCGATTGCTAATGCTAAGGCCCAGTACGTTACCAATCCATGGAAGAAAAGGGTTTGTGATTCCATTTGTTGAAGTTGTGGTTCCAAGTCAAAGAGGTCGTCTTTGCTGTTAGTTTGGTGCTAACTTCTTTGCTTGATAGCTTGAAGTTAGCTGGCGGAAAGGGCAGAGCACTCGCGTCGTCTGCCGTTTGGTTCCTTGTGGCTATGTCTGTTTCCTAACAGACCATAGATCAGAAGCAGAACTGTTTTGCAAGTTCTGGACTTGAGAGCCGTTCACCTCAACCAGGTCAGCCTGGGTTGAGGAGATGAAGAGCAGAGAGAGCGCAGCAGCTCACCTCTCACACGTCAGGAGAGATGAGCAGATGAGAAGAAAGAGCTGTGGGTCACCTCCAGCAGCTGGTCAGCTTGTGTCAGGAGGTGAAGAGCAAAGAGTCGAAAGAGGAGGAACAAAGGACATTCCTCTGGTTTTGTTCTGTGTGAATTTCACACCTCTGGGTGAAATGTTACTGTAGCCAATGAGAGCTGAGATGAGTCCTGTGGTCAAGGATCAGGTTACTGAGGTCATGAGGTCACTTGAAACCAGCCAGATGCTGGGTCCCTACAACTTGTAGGCTACCTGCACATCCCAGTTATTCATAGTTTTCACGTGACGTCACGGCCCTATGGGAACGCCCACCTGGAGGGCAAAACAAAGCTGCCATCCACTGTCCGCCAGCGACAGCTCAGCTTTTACAACACTGTTAGTTGTTGTTCAATTTGATGCACAAACCGAAGAGAAGACAAGCCTGGACTGTGTTTCTACAGCACCGTCTCAGAACCAAAACCCAGAGCAGAGGATTGTGGATTTATGCAATTAAATTAGACGTGCCGCCATCCCTGACGAGAGCGGACAACACTGACACTGACTACAACTGAACACCCATGCAAACAACGACTACGACCGAGCTAGCCGTCTCTCCCGTCTCCATGGTCAAACCAGTTCATTTAACCATTCAACCATTTAAATCATTTTGCGAGTGACAGCTAGCTCGACCGCAGTAACCAACGTTAATTTCTTGTCCTTCACCTCGCAAACAAAAGGACTAGTGACCCATCCAGATTGAAAGTACAGATAACTGTGATGTTCCACTTTCATCTTGGCGACAGTATAAGGGATGGAGTCTCCACAAGATATAACGTTGTGTAGCTAAACATCACCAAAGTACAGCTCCGGGGACGTAGCTGAGACAACTTTTCAACCAGCAAGCTATGCTAGCTAACGCTGTCTGGTTATCAACTCCTTGATCAGAACAGAATATAGTAACTTTCATCACTGCTAATTTTTAGGAAGGCCACCGCAAGAAAACATGTTCTTTGTTTAGATTATCAAACAGACAATGGATCATAGATGTTTGTTACTTGCTGTCAGCTTTAGCTGGTGTAGCTAGCATAATAGCGAGCTAACAAGCCTACATTTTCCCAGTATCAGACAGAATTATACAGTGAAAGCGAGGCTTATGGGAAACCAATAAGCACACATTACATAAACAAAGAAGAGGTTTTGTTGCGGTGACGTTTCTAAAATGAGCAGTGGTTAAAGTTATTAGATGCTGTTATGACCAGGGAGTTGATAAGCTAGCGTGCTAGATAGCTGAAAAGTTGTCTACTTCCACTTAAATGATTGAAATACCGCAGCAGGTACTGTATATGGGTCACAGGTGCCTAAGACTTGCAGTTTGTATATATATCTTTGTTTTTCCTTGTTTGAGAGGTGATCTAAACACTTGCTGATTGTAAAAGATAAAGATTTGACAGCCTTGTGCTCTTCCTGGGGGCTTGGTTTTGACCTCCAGGCTATGCGCGAGTCACGTGACTGAAAACTATGAATAGATATCACGTTGTAGCTTACACCCATGATTTACACTCTGGCCCTGTTCAGTCCTGGTATTAATATGCGTCCTCAGTGATCGGATCCCAAGTGGACAGCTCTAAGTACGTCTGTTCACACCTGGCATTATAATGTGTCTCCACATGCGTCTTCAGTGACCACTTGTGATCCGATCTTACTTCCCCGCTCTATATGCAAATAAACACGTAGTAAACACACGGCTAATACAGCAGCCGTTGTGACGTAATATTACATGAATGTCAGTAATAATATCCTACATATTCCTGAATTCTGGTACATTGTATTAACATCAAAATAAAAGGTTATTGTACCGGCGGTCCCTGTGGACCTGCGGTACAACAGCATGGTACAACACAGTACAACAGCGCGGTACTACAGCGCAGTACCGCGCTCCAGAGAGCCGGGGAGGACAGAGGGCAGTCGGGTGGTCAGGTGTCAGCTCCGCGCAAATCAGCGGAACAAAAACACCGACACATCACCGACAGTATGATAATTATGCACTTTACGTGCCTAGTCTGATAGTCTGTAGATATGTAGCCTATAAACAAGATATATTTTAATAAAATACATTTGTACCGACAGAATACAGTAGAGCACAGAGGCCGTTTCCATGCTGACAAGCGCCCGTGTCTGCCCGTTTATTCACCTGAGGGGCGCGGTGATCCCGCGGAGCCCAGCTGGACATCAGGTGATTAGGCGGTCATTAATGTGGCCAGGATGCATTCGCGTACACACTGCTAAAAGAATGTGGTCATATGTGGCCCAGACCACGTCTGAATGTGGTCTGAAAGATCCGATCTTAATGTGTCTTGTCACTTGTGATCGGATCACTGAGGACTCATGTTAATTCCAGGTGTGAACAGGGCCTCTGTCTCATTCACTCCTGGCTGCCATTGGCAATAAACAAAGTGGTCGATGATTCCTACCAGTATCACGGGGAGACAGACACAGACCTAATGGTCAGTCAGATGCCGATGGAAGAAAGGCTGAGGCCAGCTTGGATCCAGAAGCCACATTAAGGCGATAAATACATTCTGACTCTGTCTTTTACACCAACCTCCCCGTTTTCACCAGTGATTTCTACCTGGACCATTTACAGCCTCAGCTTTTATTTCATCTCAGTTTAGACTTTTTTTTTTTTTTCCAAACACAAATCATACTTTATCGTTGGATTATTTTAAGGACATGATTAAAATATTATCAGAATTAGAAATACTTTATTCATCTGCGGGGGGAAATTGGGGTGTTACAGTTGCTCTTATATAAACATAAAGAATCAAAGAAAATAGAAATAAAGGAGTACGTAACATGTCAATTACAGTATGTGCATATGCTACAATATAAACACAATATATGTAAAGAAATGTAATTAAGTAATCAGATTATATATACAGTATATATATATATATATACAAAACAATTAAATGCCGAAAATGAAGCAGACAAGACAATTTCTAATGTCTGATATACGGTTTGGCTATAATCCAAATACAGATATCTTTGTGACATGAACAGATACCGATACAGTAGCCTTGCGTTACACCTGAAACTGGAACTGGGCATTCCAGATTGGGAGAAGAACAGTTAAAACCGGATCTGTTGATCACAAAACTGTGTTTGATCTGTTACGTTTGCATTTTGTATGTCGTCCATGGATCGATGTCTCTTCAGTGTTTCCAAGTTTGTTCCAGAATTCGAGTCCATTTCAACAGGATGTGTCATAAAATCAGTTACATGTTTGAATGTTCATACACAATACTCTTAGTGCTGAATTAATCTGGATATTAATCAGTGTTCAGTTTGGCCTGTAACCAGTATTACAGCCAGGGCATGTGAAGTGATATATACATAATATTTGAATCATTTAGATGTCAGATTTTATTTGTATAGACCAGGGGTCAGCAACCTTTACTATCAAAAGAGCCATTTTAGGCAAAAAAATAATAATAATCTGTCTGGAGCCGCAAAACATTTGAGCATTGTGATGAAGGTAACAGTCTAAGTATATAGTATATAAGTCTAATGCAGTGAGGGCTAAAGAGCAAATGTACTACGGAGTATTAGGGCCACATTGAAGGAAAAAACATCAGAGATTTCCTGAATAAAGTCGTAATAATACAAGAATAAAGTCATAACTTTACGAGACAAAAGTCGTAATATTACGAGAATAAATTCATAACTTTACAAGATAAAAAAGTCGTAATATTACAAGAATAAAGTCATAACTTTACAAGATAAAAAAGTCGTAATATTACAAGAATAAAGTCATAACTTCACGAGAAAAAAGAAAATCACGTAAAATTACTACTTTATAATATTATGACTTTATTCTCATAATACTACGACTTTTTTCTAGTAAATCTTTGAATTTATTTTCATAATATTATGAATTTATTTTCGTAATATTATGACTTCTGTCTCGTGATCTCCGGTTTATATTTTTTTCCTACTGTCGTACCATAGACCTACAACAATGATAAATACAATTTAAATTGTAAATAAAAAACAGTTATTCATTTCCATTTTTAAAAATCCACAGGGAGCCACCGGAGAGGCCAAAATCACCAAATTTGCCTCAAAAATCAAATTTCATGAGGAAGACTTCAGGAAGTACGACTTTTCTTGGAGTCTCATATTGTTATGATCGCGATCTCTTTGATTAAATTCATATTCATTTTTGACACAGATTGTTTTACAGTTTGTTCTCTAATATTTCCAGTAGATGGCAGAGGCGTTTCCATATTTTAGGGCAGCAATCCATCCATTAACACCAAGACAGATTGATGCAGCAAATATAACTTTGTCTAAATAACTAATAATTCCTCCATGGGGTTGATGCCCATCTATCAGAGGTCTCTGTGTATACTGAGAAACATTAATTCCAAATATATGTTATTTTTACATAAACTGTAGATGTTGTGAAATAAAAAAGCATAATTACCTGAAATTCAGCTACAGTGGGAATCAGCAGCCTAACTATAATTTACCACCATTTTGTGTGTTGGTTTAAACAAAAATTGTACTCAGTATTGAGAAATGGATGTAACCAATAGTAAAACACTGTAACACACTCCGGGTACGAAATGAGTCCTTACCCCAAGTGAAGGAGTTCAAGGGTTCTCGGGGTCTTGTTGGCGAGTGAGGGGACTATGGAATGTGAGATTGGCCGGAGAATCGGAGCAGTGTGGGGGCGATATTGCATTCGCTTTACCGCACCGTTGTGACGAAAAGAGAGCTGAGCCGGAAGGCAAAGCTCTCGATCTACCGGTCAATCGCCGTTCCTACTCTCACCTATGGTCATGAGGGCTGGATCAGGACCCAAAGAACTAGATCGTGGGTTTTCTCAGGAGGGTGGCTGGCGTCTCCCTTAGAGATAGGGTGAGAAGCTCAGTCATCCGTGAGGGACTCGGAGTAGAGACGCTGGTCCTTTATGTTGAAAGGAGCCAGCTGTGGTGGTTCAGGCATCTAGTTATGATGCCCCCCTTAGGGCGGTGTTCCAGGCATGACCTGCTGGGAGGAGACCACGGGGAAGACCCAGGACTAGGTGGAGAGATTATATCTCCACACTGGCCTGGGAACGCCTCGGGATCCCCCAGTCAGAGCTGGTTAATGTGGCCCGGGAAAGGGAAGTTTGGGGTCCCCTGCTGGAGCTGTTGCCCCCGAGACCCGACCCCGGATAAGAGGTTGAAGATGAGTGAGTGTGATGAGTGTAACACACAGCTAAATTAATGGTATCAGTAGATGTGTAGTTAGACTGATTAGATTTAAATGAGTTCAATTTGTTTTTCATACTGATTTCATATGCCACACACTATTATCCACGTTGCTAATATTTCATACTTAGTTGACAAAAATAGCAACATTCTGTACATGAACACCTGTAAGTCTCACTTCCAAAATCCAACTCCTCACTGCTGGTTTAACAAACTGAAGGAGACCTCTATCAGAAGCCCCCCCGGCCACAATGACACAAGTGAGCCGCTAGAGGGAGGCACAACAAAATGCATGGCGAGTTCCTCACACAGAGGAGATCTGACTCATTTATCAAAAGGATACAAGCATCTTGGTATGAACAGTTCCGTTACATGTGTCTGTGGGGATGGAAGCCTCGCACAGCGTCTGAAGACCAGCCTGGGAGACCACTGAGGGACTACTGAGGTTGCTCACCAGTGTTATCGCAGCTCAGTGAGCTGCCCCAAGTAGGTCTACCTGCAGACTCTCAGTGGCTACAGTTAGGCTTAGGGAAAGCTGTATAATATATACAGTACGTTGCATCTTATTTCCAGGTAAGCTAGTCAGAAAGCCTTCAAAGAGTGGTTTAGTTCTGCACAGGACTGCAGAGATAGACATGCTTGCTGTCACTATGTAAACTATTGTTGCTCAAGAAACTGCTCCAATGTTGCTCTTAAAGCCACGTCTCGTTTGCTGTTTCTAATCATGGCAAATACACAGCGTGAATCCTGATTATAAAAAATACTTTGATATTCTATTGGATCAATGGGCCAAGACTTATTTAAGTGGTTAATTTGTTTGTGTGAATAAAGGAGTCTGAGTGGAGACAGTGGTGTAGGGAGTGAATGAGAGTAGCAGAGCTATGAAGAAATTTAGATATGAAAATGGATGTCTGCCTCAGAACGCTGGACCAGGACCCCAACGCCCAAGAGATCACTTTGGATAGCAGATCCACTTAAGAGAAGGTTTTGATCCAGAAAAAGGGCATCTCCTAAAGGGATAGTTCAGGTGTTTTGAAGTGGGGTTGTATGAGCTACTTATCCATAGTCAGTGTATTACCTTCAGTAGATGGTGGTTGACACGCCCCCAGTTGGGAGAAACGTACTTTAGACACCTAAAACAAAGGCCCACCTAAAAAAAACAACGGCCATTTAAGTGTACGCTGTATTTACAATATGTTCAGCGCTTTATCTTGCCATCAGACATCCCTTTCCGATGGGGAACTGAAAGTGAAACTTATCATTGCTCTCTCCAAAGCCTCCAGTCTCTGTTGACAAAAACATTAGAGATACATTTCACTTTCAGCTCGGTTCGCCATCGGAAAATATTCTGAATATAGCGAACAATTAAACTGATATTATTTTTTTTGGGTGAGCCTTAGGTGGCTAAAATAAGCTTTGCAGTACATTGATTTTCTCCCGTGCTGGTACTCCTGTCTGCTTCTCCAAACTGGGGGCGCGCCGACCGTCATCTACTGTAGGTGATACACTGACTATGGAGAAGGACCTCATATAACCCCACTTCAAAAACAGCCCAAACTATCCCTTTAAGTCTTGTAGCCTATAGTTATAAGGAACCATAACGTCAACACACAACCCTCTCATTTTTAAGTATTTAATTTAGACCTTGTGGTCCTTAACTCCCAGTGCATCACAAGTGTTCTAAATGGTAGATGCACGGGTTCTAGGAAGTCACCAAAAATGGGATCAATCCCTTCACTCAGACATCGGCTCTCTATTTGCCTTCTGAATGTGACATGAGACACAACCTGTGTACCTGTTGTTAGTAAAACTGCTGTATTACTGTAGGCTAATGCCAAATAGTGCCAAAAGGTGGTGCCTCCTTTTATTGGGATGTACTGAGAGTTGAGTTGAAAGTTGAGTGGAGAGTTGTGCACTCACACACACACACACACACACACAGTTCTATCGCAGTGAGGCTGCCAGGCAATGTATGGCTCATTGAAAATACTGGGGGCTTCACTTGCACTTTCTCAGATACACTTGACATATTTAGAAATCTAAAGCGTTTGTACCAATTTAATTATGAATATGCTGTCGAATGTTGCATTACCATGTAACAAAAATCCGGAGGAGACACTCCCAGCCGCAAAATATTAAAACAAGTCGTATATGGTGAATGATTTATCTTTGTAAAGTTGAAGCAACAGTGGCATTGAACTATGTCACCTCCTATTACCTCTGGAGGTCAGTGTCAATAAACCAGTCATGGTTAGTACTACTCAGTTGTTGTACTAACCAGTTTTGACAAGTTAATCTTGGCTTATGCTCTACTACTTTGATTTTGACCATACTTTTCATTCATCTATCTCACAAGTCCCTCACATTTGTGCGCACAGTTCACTGTAACACATTTACACCTTAATATCCTTTTTCCCCCAAAATTAGCACAAGCTGCAAAAATGTAAAAATATAAGTGCAGCAGACATATTAATCCAGAAACATCAGATCTAATAGGAAAACCCTGACATGGAACACATTAACGCACAATGAACTCTTTAACTTTAGGTACATTTAGCTGACAATTAGGGCAAATTAATCACACATTTTAATCAAGTATTTAATACTCTTATCAACATGGAAGTGGGCAAATATGCTGCTTTATGCAAACGTATGTATATATTTATTATTGGAAATCAATTAACAACACAAAACAATGACAAATATTGTCCAGAAACCCTCACAGGTACTGCATTTAACATACAAAATATGCTCAAATCATAACATGGCAAACTCAACAGCTGTCAGTGTGTCAGTGTGCTGACTTTACAGACATGCCCACTTTATGATAATCACATGCAGTTTGGGGCAAGTCATAGTCAAGGTGAGACTCGTGGGTACCCATAGAACCCTTTTGCATTCACATATCTGGAGGTCAGAGGTCAAGGGACCCCAGTTTTGGAGCGTTATTTAGTGTTCTTCCCGACAAGCTATTATGGTATTTGTATACCAATGGATTCCTTAGGTTTTTCTAGTTTCATAGGATCTTCACTTTAGCTTTAAAACTGAGCCTGCAACTACCTAAAATTGCAAGTTGCGTTAATGTGTTAAAGAAATTAGTGGCGTTAAAATGATTTTGCGTAAATGCGTTAAATTCAACAGCCCTACTGATAATACTTTTACTTCAGTAAGGTTTTGAATACAGGAGTTTTACTTGCAGTGGAGCATTTTCATGGTGTGGTATTGATATACTGTAGTAAAAGCAAAGGATCTGAAAACAGATTGCACTCACACCATTTGCTCTAAATGTTAAATGCATGAAGTTTATAGATGGTAATGTTTTAAAGCCCCAGTCAGCTTATAATAACATCATTGGTCTAAGCTTGTTATCTTAACCACTGTGTATGTGTGAGTGTGTGTGTGTCAGGCTCAGACAGAGGAATCCAGATGATGACCTCGTTCCTGTGGTGATGAGAGACACCATTAGCTTCCTTTCAGAGCAAGGTGACTCTTTTCTTGTTGTGATAGAAATACAAACATAATGCACTACTCAACTTTAACTGTAGATCGCCTCAGTGAATCGTTCTCTCATTAAGAACCGCCTTGTTGTTCTTCACTGTGTGTGTCAGGTTTGGAGATTGAAGGCATCTTCAGACGATCTGCCAACGTGACTCTGGTGAAGGAGGTCCAGCTCAGATACAATTCGGGTAGGATCAACATGCCTGTTTAACCAGTCTATTGAGCTTATGCGTTTAAGCACAAGGAAGCGCTCCAACTCCGTTGTTTTGCCTTTTTACTTCCTGTCTACACAGGAAGTGGGAAAGCGTCATGTTGTAAAAGATTGCTGCTTGTGTTCACCTTGCGCCTACATGTGTGTGTTTTGTAGGTGAGACGGTGAATTTCAGAGAGATAGAAGACGTCCACTTGGCTGCTGTGATTCTGAAGACATTCCTGAGGGAACTACCGGAGCCTCTGCTGACCTTCCAGCTCTACAACGACATTGTCAACTTCACCTGTATGTTCAAACATTCAGCACTATTTTCCGTTTCATTATCAGAACAACACAAAACAATGACAGATATTGATCCAGAAACCCTCACAGGTACTGCATTTAGCATAAAACAATATGCTCACATCAGAACATGGCAAACTGCAGCCCAACAGGCAACAACAGCTGTCAGTGTGTCAGTGTGCTGACTTGACTATGACTTGCCCCAAACTGTATGTGATTATCATAAAGTGGGCATGTCTGTAAAGGGGAGACTCGTGGGTACCCATAGAACCCATTTTCACCCCTTTGAAAATGGCCATCGCAGTTTTTCCTCACCAAAATTTAGCGTAAGTTTAGAGAGTTGTTTAACCTCCTTTGCGACAAGCTATTATAACACGGTTGGTACCGATGGATTCCTTAGATTTTGTAGTTTCATAAGACACCAGTATCTTCACTCTAGCTTTTAAAACTGAGACTCTACAACCTCTGAAAGATCGATTGTGTAAATGCGTTAAAGAAATTAGTGGCGTTAAAGCGAATTTGCGTTATTATCGTGTTAACTTTGACTTATATTTGAAAACACTTGAAATCTGATCACTGACCTGCCGTTTATTATGCAGATTTACAGTAACCAAGTTACCACGGTGTATTCAAATGCGTCTGAAATCCTGTGTAGCCTGATTTCTTATTTGTGGACATGTAAATGTACTGATTGACATCTACATCCTGAATGAGCTCTAATGATCAGTGGTGTTTGTGTTTGGTGTGTGCCAGCTGTATCCAGTGACAGCCAGGGGGAAATTATGAAGGCACTGGTAGAGTCGCTGCCAGAAGAAAACTATGCATCACTGCGATACCTCGTCACATTCCTGGCACAGGTACAGCTGATAGACTACACTTCCCACTAATTACCTTCCAGAACTTTTATATCATTACCAATAGTAACCTGTCTGTGTGTGTGTTTAGGTATCAGCCAACAGTGAAGTGAATAAGATGACCAACAGTAACCTGGCTGTGGTGTTTGGTCCTAATCTGCTCTGGGGGCGGGACAACGCCATGTCACTCAGCGCCATCGGGCCAATCAACAACTTCACCAGAGCCCTGCTGGACCAGCAGCATCTGGTCTTTACCTAAACCCTACCCCTTCATCCTGCAGTCTCTCTTCCAGTAAGAAGCACCATTTCCCATCTCATTTTGTCCCCCACCAGTCCTTACATTGTGATTGGCCCATTAGCAGTGTGTTGTTGGACTGCTGCTAGCTTCTAGCCCGCATTTCCAAACCAGGCATGTGGGTGGAAATGGTACATACATTAGACTGCAGCCACATAACCCTCAATAAACAATAGCACAAAATTCTACAGCTAATACGTTGTTGACTAACCATCCACTCACACTGGGTCACTTTGACTATGTTGGTTCCAGTGTGAATGCATGGTTAGTCTCACACAACCACTGGCTGCAGTTCGGTCACATAGTACATTTCTGACTCTTCCGCCACCCCATTACACCCAACCAACCTTTCAAAACTTCCAGTCCTAAGTGCATGTGTTTATACCTGTCTCAGGCTGTCATCCTTTATCTCTGTAGGGAGATTAATAGCAGTTAGACGTGCCCAGTCATGCTCTGTATTCCTGTGCTGTGCTGTTGTCAGTCTGTCTCTCTGCTGTTTTCTATGTAGTGCCAAAAAACTGCATAATCAACGATAACACAGTGCAGTTATCAAACGTCCCCTCTAGGATTATGATCCCAAACTTAAAGAGAGGAGAGATGAAGAGAATGGAGGTGTGAAAGTCTCAGGTTAAATTACAAATGGTGAACTTGGTACCAAATGTTGTGGACAATCTTTGAAATGCTGTAACTATAGTAACCAGGAGAAACCAAGCTGTGTGATTCCACCAGCAGGTCATTAATTGTTAGAACCCAAACACAGCTGTGCATGTGGATGAAATGAGTGCTGGACCTGGACCTGGACCTGGACCTGGACTGATTTCAGACTGAGGAGCTCTGTAATATACTGTACTATATCCTAATGGTGACTGATATTTATGATTCTTTATGGCTCTCTCATTACTAAAGGCCTATTTGACTTTAACATTGTATTAATAATATAATCTCTGTATTTCCACACTTTTTCCCATCACATTATAATTGTCTTTTTTTTTTTTAATGGTATGGGATAATAATATTTAGTAATACAAAAACAGAAGTACTAAGACACAAGCCGTTCAGCACGTCATTACCAGGAGTTTTTAAATAGTGTGCAGGGCTTTTATTTACCTTAATGGCAGAGAGAACCAGGTCTTTATTTTGAATTTAATGCAACACTTCCTCCATGTTTTCCTGCAGGTCTTTTAATCTGTCACAATTACTGGTAAAGAAAACTTGGACTTGTGTTATGAAATAGTGTGCAGCTAATCAACTCTTCATTTTCCTGCCAACAGATACACGTTTAATCAATGTTTGAGCAGGAGAGGAATGTGTTTGTCAGTGCAGAGCAACACACAAACAAGTAATGACTTGTTCAGGACGTGAAACAAAGTTTAAGACTTTGACTTGACTTCGGACTTGTCAGTTTCGACTTAACTAAAACCTCAAAGTCAAGACTTGGGACTATTTACTGCACAAGTGTGTGTAAATGTAGCTTAAGGTAGTGGTTCCTAACTCTCCAGCTGGGACCCTGCACGGTGTCTAACCATCACTGCTATCCAAAATTGTGTTTATTGTTTCAGGCTTATCTCAAAATCTCAGATAAACCACCTTTGATGAGGGTTCATCTGGTTATTTTAAGGGGCCAAAAGGGGTTGGGAACTAGTGGCTTATGGTACAGTCGTGATACACAGGACAGCTGTCTGAGCACCTAGTAGGCCAGTGCTGGTGGAAGGTCCGACCCAATTTAGGTACATCATCAGTCCACACTAACAGCAGCCTAGGGTTTAAGTTTGGCTAAAAGAGTAGAGCTGTGTAAATAGAATCAGCTCAAATTCCTGCATTTTCCAACACGTCGGACTGTTCTTTTATTATAATGAATCTTGTATTTCTGCAGTTATCATTGTCTGTACTCCGTGGTGCATCCTCACGCTTTATTTTGGTCTTTCGTTCATGGTATGGCATGGCATGGCATGGTATGGCATTGACAGGACTGTTAGTGTATATGTGGGTGTGTGTACTTGTGTGTTTTTTGTGCTAACTCAGCTGGACCCAGCACATTTGAATAGACAGAATATGTCTGTTGGTGTTTAAATATATAGTATAGCTGTATAACTAGGGCTTGTGTCAGTTTATATATATATAAATATATATATATATATATATTAGTGTGTGTGTATTATTGTTGTCAGGTGAAAACATGTTAACTCCAATTTTTTGTTATTCGACATGATGAAAAAAATAATTAAGGTTGACAAAAAGCAACAAAATATACGACGGCGTATTAGGGCCACATTGAGGAAAAAAATAAATCTGAGATTTCGAGAATAAAGTCGTAATATTACGAATTAAAAGTCATAGGATTACGAGAAAAAAAAGTTGTAATATTATGAGAACAAAGTCAGAAGTTTACGGGAAAAAAGTGTTAGTATTATGGGAATAAAGTCAGAATATTATAAATGAGGAACGTGGAGCATCTTGTGAAGTTCTACTTTAGTTTAGGTTTCACAAATAACCAAATACTTCATCTTTTGGCACATCAGCACCACATTATCATCAGTATCAGGACCTGGAGAAGATTGTGAAAGAAACTGCGTTTATTCTGAAGAAAGAGCCACACGGACCTGCTGGGGAAACTGACTTTAAATTACTCTTTTTCTCGTAAAGTTATGACTTTATTCTCTGATTTTTTTTCCCTCAATGTGGCCCTAATACTCCGTCGTAAAAAGAAGATGAAACCAAGGCAGTTTTTCTTAGATTATGAAAAATTGACATCTTGGTGTCACAACAACAAGTTTTTCATTTGACAACAGCAATATGTATGTGTGTGCGCATGCTTGTGCCTTATTTGTTTCTCCCAAATGATCATGTGATTGGCCATCAAAGTGCCAGTGTGCCCGTTCTGCCATAGATTATAACGATGCGAGGTGAGTTCAACAAAGCTTTGGTGTTACACGGTGGTCAAAACAGGCTGAAGGTGCCTTGAACAGAAAACACATAGGGGACAATGGAGCTCCTGTGCAAACTCCTAGGCTCGTTGAACACAGCTCTAACTGTAATGGATGATCACAGGCTTGAGAAATGTAACCTCATAAATATGAAATCCTTATCTACAGAAGAGGAAAACTTTCTGTCTTTAAAGCTAGGGTTGGTAATCTTAAAAAACAGCAAGAGTACGCTAGATTTAAAAAAAAAAAAAATGATCCAATCGTAAAAACCCAGCCCAGTGTTGCCAACTGTTTTCCAATGAAAGTAGCTAAATCTAGCGAGAAAGTCAGCAACATGGATATATAAAGAGAACTGGATGCAGCATTTGAGGCGTTCATTCCTATGAAAGTTGCTCAGTGGTGCATGAAGCCAAAATGGCTCGACTCCCGAGAGATAAAATACCCGGATCTTCCAGCGATCATCCGCATCCATTGGGCCCATAGAGCAGGCGCAGTAGCGTTTCCTTTAACTCCGCCTCCAAGCCTTCGGTCCATCCGCGGTCTGGGAACATGAACAGAGGAAGGGAAAACATTTTTAAGGTCATAATGATTTAAATAAGGGCTATTCAAGTGTTCGTACTGGGAAGTTGATTTACCTAAAAAAAAAATTATCAGCTGATTTACAGACGTCTCTTTCCCAATGTAAGTCTATGGGAAAAAGTCTTTTTGGGCCCAATGGCATCGTTTGGCCTCTTCGAAAATTTGCTTCAAAGCCCGGCGCACTTCCTGGGGGCTTGGCTGACAGCAGGCCTCCCTCCAAAATAGTCTAATCTTAACCAATAACCGACCCTCGTTAACCGATTATTAACCGTTAACCGACAAGATTTGTGCCTGGCATGCAGCGGTGCGCCAGCTGCAGTGTATGAGCACAACAGACAACTGAGTCCTCAGTTCACCGTCAGGAGAGTTACTGTAGCAGCCATGACGGGAGCCAACTTCCTGTCCCGTAACTCCGGCTCAGACTCTCTTAAGGTGGACTCTTAAGGTGGACCAGCTTTTCTCCTTAAAGTGACAAGTTTTTCTCAGCTTTTTAATGAATTATTAACATTTCTTTAAACCGTTTTAACCAATAGCGTTAATCGGTTAAAATGCTTAATGTCGGTTAACGGTTAAAGAAGATTACCAACCCTAGCTTTAATTTCACGATTCTTTGAAGTTATTCAAATTGAGCATGCCTCAGTACACTATAATTTACCGATCTCCTGAGAAAACTCATTTGTTTTTTTGTTTGTATTTTTATTCTATGGCCACATATGTTCATAATTTATCAATATCCAATCAACCACATAATCATTTCTAATTCACAAACATTTTCTAGGATCAGCTGTTCAGATGTATACAAATGTTGCACAACCAAATTCTCTCTCCACTTTATAATCTGACTGTATCTTTTTATATTTACAGTAATATCAACCAAGTACAATTCCTGTTTATTTAATTTCATAACACTGTTTCTCCTCAGCTCTGCTGATCAATTACAGCCCTGCCCAATCTATGGATCTTTGTACTGTAACTGTTGTGAACAGTATTTCTCTGTTGGAGAAATGATTTGGTTTCCAGTCTGACTTATTGACAGTGATCTTATTTTCTTATTTTCAACGACACAGAGATGTGACGACTGAAAACAGAAGCAGGGTGAGTGTTAATCCAACATTTTATTATTTTACTGTCAAAGTGTCTGAGTCAGTTTCTCTCTCTGTGTGTGTGTGTGTGTGTGTGTGTGTGTGTGTGTGTGTGTGTGCCTGTGTGCGTGTGCGTGCGTGTGTGTGTGTGTGTGTGTGTGTGTGTGTGTGTGTGTGTGTGTGTGTGCGTGTGTGTGTGTGTGTGTGTGCGTGTGTGTGTGTGTGTGTGTGTGTGAGATAGAGAGAGGTTGTGTGTTACCTCCTGTTCTCTCAGTCTTGTCTGTGACTCTTGTACAAACTTGTTTCCTGTTCACTGTCAGTGATCCTGTTTAACCTCTCAGACTGACTTCAGATCAGAAGATGAGTCATAGTGTGGAGGAACAGGGAGGTGACCATGAAAGCATTTAGTTTGTTATTCCAGACTCCATTTTGAGAAAACGGCACAGAGGTGTGACGACTGAAAACTGAAGCAGGGTGAGTGTTAATCCAACATTTTATTATTTTACTGTCAAAGTGTCTGAGTCAGTTTCTCTCTGTATGTGTGTGTGTGTGTGTGTGTGAGAGAGAGTGTGATAGAGAGAGGTTGTGTGTTACCTCCTGTTCTCTCAGTCTTGTCTGTGACTCTTGTACAAACTTGTTTCCTGTACATGGTCACTGTCAGCGTTAATGTTTAACCTCTCAGACTGACTTCAGATCAGAAGATGATTGACTGTGTGGAGGAAGAGGAGGACAGAGCAGAGTCTCTAGTCTCTGGCTGTCTGTCTATGAAGAGTGATCAGTCCAAAGAAGAACCTCTATACTTCAGTAATGAACCTGGACCCTCAGAGTCAAAGTAAGAGAGCTGCTATATGCTGTATTTACTAAGTGAAGTTTAACACACTGTTGGTGACACAAAGAGAATGAATTAGTGCATTCTTCCTCTTCGTATCTGTGACAGCTGTCAGTCACCCAGAACAGCTGTAATCTAAGAGGACTAATACAAACTTTAAACCACATTATTGACAGTAGCAGTAGTTTGTGTATTTAGAAACTGAAATGTCTTTGTCATCAGAGAATTTATCAAGGATTCATGTGATGTGAATCAAATCATCTTGGTGTTTGCAGAGTTCAGTCCAGACAGAGAGCAGAGTCTCCAGTACCCAGCTGTCTGTCTATGAAGAGTGACTGGTCCATGTGGGAACCTCTAGTCTTCAGTAATGAACCTGGACCCTCAGACACAAAGTAAGAGACTGTTTCTACTGTGCACTGACCTGATGGATGATGATGCATTGAGGATGAAGACTAAATGTTCTGCTAACAGATTTATATTCCTGATGCAGAACTATTAGTGCAGATACTGTTTCAAACCAAGATGGATCTTAGTCTGGGTTTTAGAGCCACAAACTACTGATTGTATTTCTGTAACAAAACACCTGAGAACCTCCATTTCACAATTTACACCTCAAGAAAATATTCATATTTCTGCCTGAACGTTGAAGTCGCTGTAAAGATTTACAACTATTCAAAATGTGAAAGAATGAGCTTCAAATTTGTAATTCATTTTCTCACATTAGTCCTCAAAATACTGTGTTGGTTTGACTTCTCCTAAAATCAGCTGTTATGACAGCTTCTTTGAAGTGGGGTTGTACGTATACTCCCGTGTTCTGGGAAGTAGAATTACTGCTTTTGTGAATGGAGTCTGGTGGCTTTGAAGAGAGCGATATAACAGCTTCAGTTCCCCGTCAGAAAGGGCTGTCTGATGGAGAGGTAAAGCAGCTGTGGACGGAAGCTTTACCTCGAGAATAGAGAGGTCATGATAGACCAGAGCAATAGAGAGGTCACGATAGACCAGAGCAATAGAGAGGTCACGATAGACCAGAGCAATAGAGAGGTCATGATAGACCAGAGCAATAGAGAGGACATGATAGACCAGAGCAATAGAGAGGACATGATAGACCAGAGCAATAGAGAGGTCATGATAGACCAGAGCAATAGAGAGGTCATGATAGACCAGAGCAATAGAAACCACGTAGTTATATCACTATCTTCAGAGCCACCAGACTCCATTAACAAAAGCAGTAATTTCCCTCTCAGAACACAGGAGTTGCTGCTCTACTGCTGCATCCATCGGTTAATTAGTTTGTGTTATTGTGTGACTTTCTGATCCAAACTAACGCGTGTTGAATGTTTGAGTT